>NW_017732250.1:501206-539822 GCF_001890085.2 Hipposideros armiger | reverse complement strand
CTTAAAAAAAAAAAGCTAGAAGATGTGCCTTTAGCACAGTAGTTCTTCAACTTCAGTAAGCCTCAGAATCAAATATAAAACTAAAAGCGATTTCTGGACTCCACCCCAGAATGAGTGCATCTAGGGGGAAGCCTGCAAATTTTCATTTCTAGCAAGTTCTCTGGTAATGCTGGTGCTGGTCCAAGGATCACACTTTGAAAATCATTGCTTACCAGGCTATAGGGCACTTTGGGGGAAGGGCTTAAGCCAAGATTTTGTTTCTGTTTTCTGTTGTTTTAAGTACAAAAGGAATTGCTTGATGTTTAGAAAAGAGGAAAATTAAAATTAGTCTGTTACAATAGAGGTTACGGTTCACATTTTTTATGGTTCTCTCAATTTTTTTTCTAAAAAAAGTGTACTTTTTAAAGAAACCAAAGTTGTATCATCATCATCATAACTATTAACACTTATTGAGCATCTGTGCACCAAGATCTTTACATATATTTACTTACTCCTTATAATATCCTTATGAGCCAGGTACTATTATCATTCTTATTTTACAGATGAGAAAACAGGCACAGAGAGGTTAAGTAACTTGCTGAGTGTTTCACTGCCAGTAAGTGGCATAATTAGGATTAAAACACAAGCACTTTGGCTCCGGAGCCTATACGCTTAACTATTTTGCTATACTGACCCTTTTGCCGTACTGACTGTTATGCCGTACTATAGTAAACTGTCTTTAACCTGTATTGTTTAATCACGTCAAGAACGATCTTGATAATATTAAATATTTAAAATGAAAGACTACTTTTTATTTTACAGGCATACCTTTTTGTATTGCATTTCGCTTTATTGCACTTCGCAGATACTGCGTTTTTTACAAATTGAAGGTTTGTGGCAACCCTGCGTGGAGCAATTCTATTGATGCCATTTTTAACAACAGCATGGGCTCACTTTGTGTCTCTGTATTTACTTCCAGTAAAGATGCTATTAAGATTGTTGAAATGACAACAAAGGATTTAGAATATTAAGTAAACATAGTTGATAAAGCAGCAGCACTGTTTAAAAGGATTGGCTCCAGTTCTGAAAGAAGTTCTGTGGGTAAAATGCCATCAAACAGCATTGCATACTACAAAGAAACCCCTCACAAGAGGAAGAGTCAACTGATGCAGCAAACTTCATTATTGTCTTATTTTAAGAAATTGCCACAGCCACCCCAACCTTCCACAGTCACAACCCTGATCAGTCAGCAGCCATCAACTTCAAGGCAGGACCTTCCACCAGCAAAAAGATTACAGCTCACGGGAGGCTCAGGTGATGGTTAGCATTTTTTAGTAATAAAGTATTTTTAAATTAAGGTACGTACACTTTTTAGACATAATGCTATTGCACTTAATAGACAACAGTATAGTATTAATATAAACATAACTTTTATATGCACTGGAAAACCAAACAATTTGTGTGACTTGCTTTTTTACGATACTTCCTTTATTGTGATGGTCTAGAAAGGAACCCATGATATCTGTAAAGTATTCCTGTAAAATATTTCAAACATTCAAAAGTGTATGGAAAAATAATATAAAAAATATCCATGCCCCTACTGCTAGGTTTAACAGATAATATTTTAGCACATTTGCTTTAGAATCCCCCTTCCAAAAAAGAAAAACATAGATTTAGTAAGACTATGATTTTGAGGTTAAATTTTACTTAAAACAAAATTGTGCCTTATGACTTGCAAGGGAAATTACCACTTCCCTAAATAAAAATAGGATAGCCTTTAAACTTAGTAAGGAGACAGGATTTCTATGTAGTGAACAACTCCATAGTTACTGTTGCCATTATCACGATATCCCAGTGAACATTCCTTCCCCTTCCATCCCCATGGGCTTTATTAATTACTTGGTGATAAAGGTAATAAACACAGATAGTAACGTAAAACTGGGTAATGAGGCTTATGTTGCTTACTCAGTTTTCATGCTGCGTGGCCTACCTCCATGTGGTGAAGGTCAGATTCCACTAAGGTAACATCTCAGCATTGCCCAATAGAACTGTCTTCAGTGATGGAAGAGTCCTGTCCAATATGACAATCATTAGCCACATGTGGCTGTTGGGCACTTGAAATGTGGGTAGTGCAAGTAAGAAACTGATTGTTCATTTTATTTAAATTTAAGTAGCCACATGTGGCTAGTGGCTACCATTTTGGACAGCACAGACCTAGGTCCTCAAAGTCCACATTAAAAAGAATGAGTCCCCAAGTTTCAGTTGAGTCCTGGCCCTAGTGTGGGGTCGGGGGATGGGGACTGACAGCAGAAGGTAACAAGGGAACTTTTGGGGATGATAGAAATATTCTTTATCTTGATTATAACGATGGTGACATGGATGTATACATTTGCCAAAACTCATCTGACTGTATTCTTAAAATGGGTGTGTTTGTTGTGTGTTAATTATACCTCAATAAAGTCGATTTTACAAATTAAAAGAAAAAAGTTGAGTTTTAGAGACAGTAGTTCCACCTCACATCTATGTAAAGCATGCCTTCTGCAATCCCGTTTCTTTCCTAAGAACCACCAAAGTCATGACTGCATTACAGGACCCTGTGTGATCTGGGCCTTGGTTGCTTCTCTGACATTATTTCCCTGGCTCATGGCTTCAGCCACAATAGCCTCCTGGGTGGTGCTCAGGTGTTCCAAGAATTGTACATTCCTGTCCCAGGGCCTTTGTACTTGCTTTTCTTCTGCCTGGAAAACTCTTCCCCAAATAATATTCATTTAGGTGTCTCAAATGTCAGACATGCTGCCATTGCTGCCAGCCTTTCTAAAACAGTACCCCTGTTCTTTTCACCTTCCAGTCCCTTATCCTGCTCACTTTCTTTACAGCACTAAACACTGCCTGAAATTATGTCATTATTTTTCTGTTGTCCTCCTTCCCTATTAAGCTATAAGGTTGTTCATAAGGCAGGCAGTCTGTTGATTGTTGGATTCCTTGTGCCAGACACACAATAGCCTCAATAAATATTGTTGAATGAATGAATGGCTGTCATCCATGGCAGTGTTTCTCAGCCTGAGATCCAAGCATATATTCATAGAAAATCCTACAATTCTCTACAAGATTAAAAAATATTTTGATACTATTTTTAAAACAGTGGTATTTGTGATTTTCCAAGTGAGCACCTTAAAACATGAAGTTTTGAGTGCCTGGCTTCATGTTGAGTTTAGGATTTTGTTAGTATCAGAAGAAAGCCAAAGGACATCATGACAAAAATGTGTGGATAAAGATTTCACAGTAACTTTGATAGAGACTTGAGTCATAACATGTCACACAGTAGCCTAGACATGCTAAACTCATAAGAACCATAGCTGTAAATGAAGAATACACAGTGAGGAATTGTTTTTTGGTTCCCAGAAATAGATTGGATACTGTTTAATTCAAGTTTCAAATACTCATAAATACTAACCCTGTCTTACAGTGAATAAGACTGCTTTATAGAGTTACCAAGTGGTACTCAAAATTGACATTCCAGCATTTTCTAGCACCAGAATTTTTACTAAAATACAAGATCTGATTATTTCAAACTAGCAGCAAAAAACGTAGAAGTTATTAATACAATGTATTAGTATTTGTGCAAGTGGATATCATTTCCATTGATGTTATTAAACATATAGAGGCATTTTTAATATAGATCAGAAGTTGAATCTTAATGCTCATACACCTAACATTCTACAATTCAAATTAACATTAATTTTAAATGGCTGAACCAAAGAATTGCTGTCCTTGGAGCAAGAGAATGCTTATTACTGCAATTATATTACCTTTGTCTTTTCCTTCTTTTTCTTTTCCCTTTATTTAGAACCCAAGGGGTACTTTTGGGGTAAAAGAAAGTTCAAGAATTTACTAAAAGGAACACCTGTTGTATTTTCATTCCAGTCACAATCTTGAGTTTCTGTGCAATGGTCTGACCTTTCTCTGAACCTTCTAGTTCTATCCCAAATATAGTCTAATTCAGTTCCTTTCATGAGTGTGACATAAAAAAGTCAGAACAAGTAGTACTTGACACATTTTTACCATGTATAGTTTCATTAGATATTTTACCAGGTGAGAGAAGAGAAAAATTACAAGCAGCATACTTTTTTAGCCCTGTGGATTGTTTACATAAACGTTTCATAGTATTCCAAGATATAAGTGCATCATAATGATGGACAAGGTGTGATCAAACAATATGCTCAATGTTTAAATAAAAAAAAAATTTGTTACAGTAAAAGACACATTGCCATTAATCCCCCTCAAAATACTCCCCCTTGCTTCGAACACACTTATCCCATCATTCTTGCCACTTTGTGAAGCAGTTCTGGAAGTCCTCTCTCATGACGGTCTTTAGTTGTGCTGTCATGGCTGCTTCAGTGTCCTGAATTGATTCAAGACGTTTACCTTTCATGATCGTTTTGACTTTGGGGAAGAGTCAGAAGTCGCATGGTGCCAGACCCAGTGAATACAATGGATAAGGACACACTGTAATGTTTTTATTTGACGGAAATTGCCATATACCAGAAGTGATGGGTGACGCGGAGCATTGTCATGATGTAGGATGATTTACAGCACACTTTAAAACACACCTCTCAACCGTAGCTCACACCTGACTGACTGCACTGAACAGGTTGAAACTTGTCACACACTGTTACTTAGGTTTGATGTGCTGCTTCCCGTATTGAAGATCCCTGCCTTTCTGTTGGATGGCACTCGGCAGGGGCATTTGCTGTATTGTGTGATCACAACAGAAAGGCTCTGTGTCACACATTGCCTTCTGGTATGGCAATTTTTATCAAAAACATTATGGTGTATCCTCACCCACCTTATTCACTGGATCTGGCACTGGGCAACTTCTGCTCTTCCCCAAAGTCAAAATGACCACGAAAGGTAAATGTTTTGAATGGATTTAGGGCATCGAGGCAGCTACGACAGTGCAATTAAAGACACTCATGAAAGGACTTCCAGAAGTGCTTCACAATGTGGCAAGAACGATGGGATAAGTGTGTTGGAAGTAAGGGAGTATTTTGAGGGGGATTAATGGCAATGTATTAATAATTACATGTATTAATACAATGTAATAATTTCTTTTTTATTTAAACAATCACTGTATTTCTTTTATCACACCTTGTACAGGAATTTAAATTCAAGGCAGTCTGCAAGCAGGGGTTTTTATTTAAGGGGGCCACAATATATTGTAGGAAATTATGTGTGTGTATGCTAAATTAACACATCAGCACTAGGTGTCAGCAGATCACATCAGAGAGTGCCTCAAGTTGAGCATTGGCAAAATAGCAGTAAATGGACAGTATACTTCTCACCCAGCATTTTCCTATTCAAGTGTTAATTTTCCTATACCCTGGTATTTGCTAAGGTGTGCTCCATGAATTCTATGGATGTTAATAGGTATCATTGAGGGAATGGTTCTACAGTCAAATGAGTTTAGGAAATGATAAGTTAGTTTTCTTTTTCTCCTTGTAGGCCTTCTCAGAGCCTTTCTATGCTGATGACATTGTGACTCTTTCCAGAGAGCAGCAGGAACGGCTCCAGAATGTCTAGGGAGAGGAAGGGCTTAGCGTCAAGCATCTGTTTGCAGCATAAGATACTCGGATAGGGCCAGCCGAGTGGCACCTTGGTTAAGAGTTGGCTTGGGACGCCAGCTCTGAGCAGCAGGCCCCCGATTCGGATCCCACATGAGGGCCAGTGCCACTGCGCCCTCTACAGCTAAGATGGTGAACAACAGCTTGACCTGGAGCTGGGTTGCCATGAGTCGCCTGCATAGGCTGCGGTGGGGCTGGCCGGCAGCTAATGTGAGCTGCCAAGAGCTGCCATGAGCAGCTGTCCAATGGTCGGGGAGCGACTGCCTCACCCGGGAGGAGCGCAATGATAATACCAACATGGGCCAGTGAAGCGACGTCCTCCACAACTAGACTGAAGAACAAAAGGACAGCAACTTGTCTGTTCCCCTTCCCCTGATTCCCCAATAAAATCTTTAAAAAAATTTTTAAAAAGATACTCGGATAGGTCCTTCAGTTACCTTTGTTTTGTACAGTTTTATGAGAGTGTTTATTGTGGGGTGATCTGGGGATGCTAATAGACATAATGGGGGTGTTTAGAGCCCTAAGCTACTCCTTGGCACTATTATTGATATGTAGCTTTTCCACACTTCTTTGGCCACAAAAATATTTTGAATCTGTGTCAGAGGCACACATTTTAGGAAAAACCAACTCAAACAAATAGTGCCTCTCATTTTGATCTCTAGTTTTATCAGTGTGCTTGAAAAGGTATTAATGCATGCCCATATTTTCTGGTAGTTGAGGGAGGTTGTTTTTTTTTTCTGTTTAATGTTTTAATTCAGCTGATACATATTTTTGTATATGATGTGAGGGAGAGATTCAATTTATTTAGTTTATATTGCAAAATACCAGTTGTCCCAAATATTGTTGCATCAAATATGGTTTTGTTTTTGTTTTCAGGCCCAGAACCCTTCAGATCAACCTACCAACAAGTTCAATATGTAAAAGAGATAAATGTGGTTGAAATGGGGCAAGATGAGAGTTATTTCAGCCAGCCAGCACCCCTTGTACCTATTCCCACCCTCCCCACAGTAGACACCCCAGGGGGTACTTTGAAAACCATCGAAAAATTAATTCCCATGTAAGTGACATGATACACCTGTAATGTGCTACATTAAAATTCTTACTGATTCCAGTTTTTCTATTTTTCTGCCAATTTCATACTTGAGTTTATGGAGCCTAAAGCTTTATAATATAACAAAAGAAACTGAAACATCTAATAAGTAAAATAACAACATGGGGTTTTTGGGGGCCTGTAAAATTAGCATATTTCTTTAGAATAATGTCCATTATTGGCAAGAGTTGATTAAATACCTTCAATGTAGAGAAGATTAACTTGGTAAAACTATGTACATATTTGTCAATAATTTGTTCACCTGTGTCACACACAAGTTTATAATGTTGATTTTCTTTGATCCCCTGAAACGCTTTGAGGATTTAACGCTAAAGAAATAAGAAATGTATGGAAAAATTTTTTAAATGGATAGTATTGAAAATGATCTAAATGTTTAACAATGTGGGGCTGGTTAAATGAATCCTGGCACAGCCATAAGACAGGATACTCTTCAGCCCTTACAGTGATGTTGTAAAAAGAAAAAATATACCATGCCACACACCTTAGTTATATTGTCTTACTTAAAGCCTAACAATATCTCTAAATGCTAGGTATCATTATTCCCATTTATGGATGAGAAATCATAGAAGTAAAGTTCAAGCAGTAATGCCGTGTTGCTGGAATTCAGCTCCTGTCTGCTCTTAATCCTTGTTCTTCATCACTGTCCTAATCATATGGGGAAATATTCATTGTTTACTGATAAGTTATTATTTTAAACAATTTAACTGACAACAAACCAAAAAAAACTCCCTCCTGTATGCAATCCCTTCTTTCTTTCCAAATTCACTTATACTTGGTCATTTTTTTATCCCCCAAATGAGTCTACCTTTATACATTCTTAGATTCATTTTGGAAGTATTAAATGCCTGCTCTAAGAATACAAACAATACTGAAGACTAAAGCAGCTGCACCGTTAATTATAAATTGTATCTATATATGGTTAGATATGCTCGCGCCCTCAATTCTATCTCTTCTTGCTCTACTGTCAATTTACAGGCCCTGGATGGAGCAGAAGACGGACCAGAAAGACCAACGGAGTGGAAGGATGTAGGTCTGGATGGCTAGCTTTCCACACAGAAGAATCCATTTTGTAGGTTGTGTAGCATGGTGATTAGAAGCGCTGGTTCTGGAGTCCGGCTGGCTAGGTTGAGTCCAAGCTTTTGACCTTGGGTGACTTATTTGTCCTCTTGGTGCCTCAGTGTCTTCATAAAATGAAAGTCTTACCTCATAAGATTGTGGTGGTGATGGTTAAATTAACACATGTAGAACCATGCCTGGACAAAGCAAGTGCTCAGTCATTAGCTCTAATTGTCAGGATGGTGATGGTGCTGTTGCACATATGTAGAGATGAGGAAAGAGCAGAAAAATAACGTACAAGCACTTACTATGTGCTATGATCTCCCCATTTGATCTCCAAGAGTTAGATATTTTCATTCCCTTTTTGTACAGATGAGGAATCTAATTCAGGGAGGTTACAAATGGAAGCAGTGGAACGAATCATTAGACCTATTTTTAGGGCTAAGGACAAGATAAATATTGAAAGCCACCTGGCCAGGAGATAGCAAAATGCTGAGGAATGAGATAAGAAACAGGCTTGCAGAGTCATCGCACCCTTTTAGGACCAAGGGCAGTGTTTTAACAGTCAGGATTCGGGCGGTGACCAACCCGGTATCAGAAAACAGCTTTGGAAACCCAGCTGTTTTTATGCTGTGTATTTTGTGTAAATGTTAATATTTCCTATTTTATTTTCCCTTAGTGTGTACTAAAATTATTGGGTTGTCGGAAAAGTCATGATGTATTTTTTCTATGTTTTTCGTTGCAAAAACGCGTCATGACTTTTACGACGACCCAGTATTTCTGAATTAGCAGTCTTTTCTGATTTGTAGTTTGAGGGAGCAAAAAGGAAAAAAGAATCTTTGGCTATCTTCTGCTGGAGTTTTAGGGGAAACGTGTCAGTTAGCCACGAGGTATGCTGTGCTTCAAATGCCAGAAACCCAGGAGAGAAAAGAGAACTACAGGGAGGAAAAGCTTCCTCTCCAGAGGCTTCTGGAATATTCTGTGCTCTAACCTCGGAAGGTTTTGAACAATGTTTCCTAGAGGATAGCCTTTCATTACTCATCTGTCCAACATGACTCATCCCCAAGAGTGTTGAGTAAGTGGACTTTTATGGTATTTATGTTTTTGTGACTTTTATAAACATGGTGATGTGGAAAGACCATGGACTTCGGAGTCAGACGGACCTGAGTTAAGCTGGTTTTGTCACTTAGTAGTTGTGTCATTATGGGCTAGTCAATCGTTTCTCTGGGCTGCTTCATCTATAAAATAGGAGTAATGAATTCTACTGCACAGAATTAGTGTGCAAATGAGATGAGGCAGCAAAAATGAAAGTGGACTGTAAAACCTCTGGCACACATAGGCACTCATACCTTTCCTTTCTCTGTCAGATTGTGGGTTTGGGTGAGCATTTGGCCATGTCTTGTATTTATTTTCATACTTTTCTACTATACCCAGTGCTGCAGTACTTTCTTTACAGTGTGCATACTATAAATACGAACTGAATGACATTAGCATACGTGCACAGAAAGTGAATGGTAGATAAACTATTTCATGTGTTCAAAAAAATTGGTTTTTCATTTTTCAATTAGAGTTGACATTCAGTATTATATTAGTTTCAGGTGTACAGCATAGTGGTTAGACACTTATATAACTAACGAAGTGATCTCCCCATAGTTCTAGTACCCACCTGACATCATGCATAGTTATTAGACTATTAATGACTACATTCCCTGTGCTGTGCTTCACATCCCCATGACTATTTTGTAACTGCCAATTTGTACTTCTTAATCCCTTCACCATTTTTACCCAGCCCACCTGCTTTTTATGTGTGTTTTAATGTTTATTAATCTATTTGTTTTATTATTAGAGAAAAACTGTCAAATGTAGATAAGTAAGATGCGGCGTCAGGGCTGAAAAGTTGGGCAGATCGTTACCTGCACAGGGCCACCGCTGGCTCCAGGGGCCGGTGGGGACTGCACTCTAGACGCCCTATGCTTGCAGAGGCCCTGAGAGCACCTTGTTTCAGTTTAGCCAAAAGCAGACTTCTGTGGGTGAACGACAGCCCCATCTCTTCTGACACTAGAGGTGACACTTATAAAACGATTTGCTGTGCTTAATTGAAAGTTTTTAATCTAGTCATTCTAAAATAGTTAAAATGGAAAGAAGGTAATGTGACACTCATTTACCCATAAATTGAGATTGTCATAATTGCTGTAACTTTAAAATTTTTTTAACTTAATTTCAGACTTTTAGAAAAATTGAAAAAATATTACAAAGAATTCTGTATACCCTTCACAGTTTCCCAAAGGTCAATATTTTACTGTATTTGTTTATCCTTGTCTCTCTATATTACATATGCAGATTATTTTTTTCTGGACCATTTAAGAGAAATTTCCCTTCCTCCCTTCCTTTTCTCTTTTCTCCCTCCCTTCCTCCCTCCCTTCTTCTCAAATCAAAAAAAAATTAGGGGGCCAGCCGAGTGGTGTAATGGTTAAGAACTGGCTTGGGACGCCAGAGGGCCCCGGTTCGGATCCCACATATGAGGGCCAGTGACACTGCCCTCTACAGCTAAGATGCTTATTAAAAAAAAAAAATTAGGTATAGCTAAAACTTCCTCACTTCATCCATTCCCTTTTCTCCCTCCCTGCCTCTCGTCTTTTTCAGGGAACTTGTTGTTTTACATATTTTTGTCCTTTTACTACCTATGATTAGATCTATAATTATTGAATTTTCTTTATTTGTTGAGATTTTCTGTGCGACCCAGTACATGGTCACTTTTACAAACATGCCATATAACCTGAGAAAAAAATGTGTACTCTTTAAATCTTTAAATGGGCCAGTAGCTTTAAACCACTCACAATAGTGCCTAGCACAGCGTAAGCACCATGTAGTGTTAAATTTAAAAAATAGTCAAATGGTGTACAGTTATATATAAGTCTACTAGTTCAAATTTAACTCTCTTGTTCAAATTCTGTATGTTTGCGCTCTCAGGTTTTTTTTGTTTTTTTGTTTTTTTTAAAGATTTTATTGGGGAATTGGGGGATGGGAACAGTGCTGGGGAATTGGGGGAAAGGGAACAGACAAGTTGCTGTCCTTTTATGTTCTTCAGTCTAGTTGTGGAGGACGTTGCTTCACTGGCCCAAGTTGGCACCATTATTGCGTTCTTCCCGGGCGAGGCAGATCAGTCGCCGGCTTCTGGACGGCCACTCACTGCGGCTGCTGGCCGCTCATACTGGCTGCTGGCTACACATGGTAGCCCATGGCAACCCACTGCCACAGGGGCTGCAGCCTACGCTGTCCCGGCAGCCCAGCTCCAGGTTGAGCTGTTGTTCAGCATCTTAGCTATGGAGGGCAGTGTCACTGGCCCTCATATGTGGGATCCAAACCCGGGCCCTCTGGCGTCCAAGCCAGCTCTTAACCAATGCGCCAGTCGGCCGGCCCTGAGCTCTCGGTTTTTAGACAAGTGCGTTAAGAACTGTCTGTGATTATGTGGATCTGTACATATTTGCATGTATTCTCACGTTTTCACGTTTGCATGCAGCTCACTCCCTGGAATGGGAGTGAGAGATCCTGGTCACTTGTCTGGATCCCATCCCCTGACCCTTCTCGTTAGTGATGGCTGTGTTTTATTGCACAGTAGAGAACTAGAACGGAAGTCAGGGCACTGAGTGGAAAAGGCATCCCAGAAATGGAAGTTCATGAATTCAGACACACTGAGAATCACAGTGGGTTGACATCTTCCTTTTGTAAAATTTTGTCCTACAACCTAATCATCACTAGCTACACTCTTATATTTCTCCTGTCAAATGCCCCTGCATTCCTCAACCCTAATTCTCTGAAGTATAAGCTAACGTTTTAGATAATATTCACCTGGTTCCTTCATTCCATGATTTCAAAACTGAATTTCAGTATTCATAGGATACTTATGGGACTGGAAGGTTGGGAAGAAATGTTTCTTAACTGATTCAGTGAAAATTGGATATTGTAGGCTGTACAGTGGTAAATAGAACACACGGAGAAGAGTGGGGAAATAGACACGAAGCAAAAAACCCCAAATAAATTGCTAAGAGAGAAAACAACTGCTTCTGGAAGGGAGAAAGCAATGCACAGGGGAGTGTCTGTGAACAAGTGTTGGGGAGGATGTTCCTGGAGGAGGGACCAGCTCAGAGAAGGTCATGGGTCAGGACTGACCTTGGCCCCTGAAGGGCTGAACGAGGCCACCGGGGTGGGAGCACAGTGAGTGGCCAAGAGGAGGCGGGAGAGACATAGGGGCTCGCTCACAGAGGGCTATATGAGCCATGTTAGAGCTTTTGATTTTATTCTAGGAATTGGAATCTATTGAGGGTTTTAAGCAGAGAATGAGATGAGCAGAATCTGTGGTTTTAAATACAACTCCAGCTAATAGGGAATGACTAGAGATCAAGAGTGAAAGCAGGGATACCATTCAGAGCAACTTTGGCACATGAAGGTTTTTTATTTCCTCAGAGTGTGTTTCCCTCTTTTCAGAGTTTGCTGAAACCACAATGGCAAATAAAACACTTAAACTAACTTCATCTGTAAAGAATTGTCTGTGTAGCTCATGGTGACCATCAGAGACTCTTCACAGGTCTCAAAGAACTGGAGTTATAACCATAACCCCTCACCCCCCAATTTAAATTTTGTAAAAACTTTATTTTGAAAAATTTAAATTCCATAAAAAGAGAAGAGTACACTAAATTCCCATTACCTTGGGAATTACTCAATTACTCAATGATTGTTAAGTTTGCTGTCATTTTTTTTTTTTTCCTCCTTCCTTTGCTGAAATATTTAAAGGCAAATCCCAGGCCTTTGCCCTGGCCCTGCCCCTTTGGGCCTTTGAGCTGCAGCCTTTGCCTTGCTTTTGCTCTTCCCGCTCCTAACCCTCTGGAGGGCACTTTCTCTTCTAACAATGGTCCTTGAGCCACTGCTTTCTGCTCGGGCAGCTTTTACCTCTTTGAAGTGTACTTTTTTTTCCAAATAAACTGCTCTTTCGCTACTTAAAACAAAACAAAACAAAAACCCCAATATGCAGTTTTGTCCCTTCATTTATTAAGGATCCATCTTTAAACTAGGAACATTTTCTTAACATATCACAAAGCCATATTCACAAAACTGACCATTTATTGCCAACAGCTAATACCAATTCCATAACCAAATTTCCTTGATGTTTCAGAAATGTCTTTTAATAGTTGGTTTGTTCAAATCAAGAGTCAAAATAAGATCCACAGAATGCATTTGGTTGTTAGATCCTTAAAGTCTTTTAATCCAGGGCACTGCTTTTTTTGTCTTTTTCTCATTTTCTTTTTCTTTTATTGATTAAAAAAATATATATGTCATTAACTTGTTGTAGAAACAAGTTTTCCTGTAAAATTTCTAAATAGTTCATAATAAAAAGTCTTAAAAATAAAAAACACCAGGACAAAATAAGGGGTTTGAGCCTTTAAACTTCCAGTAAGTCAGACCATCTCTCTGGAATGTTCTTTGAAGTCTGGCACACAGCACAGTCCAGTGAACCATAAACATTCACCACACTTGGCACACAGATGCAAGCTGTTAAATAAAAGTGCTTGTGCTTAATGTTTTAACTTTGTCATTCAGTCTTCTCAGGTCCTTGACATGCTTACCCACTGTGATTTTTCTACTATTACTAAATTAACAGAATCTGAAAAGAGCCGTTTCTGAAACATTTTTAAAAAACAATTAAGATAATGCTTCGGTTTGCTAACCTCAGCCTTCTTCACCTCAGAAATTAGAAAATTAAAAATAGTTGAACTGGATGGAGGTGGCCAGTTCAGTAAAAGCCAAGTTTGGTTCCACTTGAAGGATGCGCAGAAGAAGCCGTTTTCTTCACCTCCGTGACTGTCTCCCAGAAGGAATGACTGATTTCTTTGCTATCATTAGCTCCTGTTGCTAATGGAGCAGAAGCGAGTCTTATTACCTGCAGTAACTAGAATTAGATCACTAGCTCTTTTGGCTTTGTTGTTCCAACAGCATGTAGTACATGCTTTATTGCCAGTGTAAAGCAAAAGCAGTTTTAAATATCACTCTAATGTTAATCATTTCAAATTGTTTATAATTCGATCATTATAATTGATGATTCAAAGGAAGGGTGTAATTCCAAATCAAGCATAGACCATATTTGCAGAAAAGTGGACATTTAATGTTATTTCACTTCTACAAAACAGAAGGCAGATTCTTCACTGAAACTGTGCTCTCACGTTCTGGACTTAGTCCTGGCTCTCCTACTTACAAGCTAGAGAAACCATGTAACTTTTCTAAGTCATAGTTTTCTCATGTGAAATGGACATACCCTACTTAATTTATAGTTACTTAGGGATAATACATGAGAATGAATTTAAAGTGTAGCTTGAGTAAATCTGGGTTTGTCTGTTGGATCAGGCCCTAAACTAGGAGGTGTTTGAAAGAGATACATATTAGTTATTTTGAGATGAAAAACCAGTTTGGAAGTCAGGCACCTTGAATCCTCAATCAGCTATGGCTTCAGGTGCCCTCTCTTGGTCGCTATAACAGATTAGTGTACAGAAGACCAAGCCAGACTGACACTAACCATAGATACTGGAGCCTTTAGGGCAGCGGTTCTCAACCTGTGGGTTGCGACCCCTTTGGGGGTCGAACGACCCTTTCACAGGGGTCACCTAAGACCATCGGAAAACAAAAATATATTTACATTACAATTCATAACAGTAGCAAAATTACAGTTATAGAGTAGCAACGAAAATAACTTTATAATTGGAGGTCACCACAACATGAGGAACTGTATTAAGGGGCTGTGGCATTAGGAAGGTTGAGAACCGCTGCTTTAGGTAATGTTTGGAATGAATTGGGCCTAAAATTGGAAGAGTAGGAAGAGCTCTAAAGAGTTACCGAGCCCAATCTCCCAATCATTTGAGGGAATTCTGCCGTGTACCATAACTTATTTACCCACTCCCCTAGTGGTTCACGTTTAGGTTGTGTCCCATATTGTCCCCTTTACTGAGTTTATGTGATTTCTTTTGGTACATATATCTTTGGGCACTTTTAGGAATATTTCAGGCCTTTGGATTTCAAGAAGTGGAATTACCGGATCAAAGGAAACACACATTTAAAATGGTGATTAAGTCTTTCCAATTTGCCGCCCCCAAAAGCTGTAGGCTTCCACCAACAGTATTTGGGCATATATTAACACAAGAGGCTATCAGTCTGTTACCTTTTTCTATTCTGATAGGCAGGGGCCTGCTGAGATGGGGACAGTGGGAGCAGCCTGCCCCCGTAGAGAAGAGTATTTTACCAGTGACATATTTTGGAATCTCTGGAGCATGATGAAATGTTTAATTATTATTTTTTAAATTCTCTACAGACAATGCACCCTCTTAGTGCCTGCCTTCCTTCCTGCTGACAACGCACATGGAGCACCCCATCTTGGTGTACCACTGCTGATAAGTAAACCAGCCACCTTGCTTTAATTTGCATCTCTCTGATTATTGTGAAGTTGAACATATGCTTATTTGTTTATTGGAAATTTGTATCTCTTTCTCGCTGAACTGCCTATTCATATCTTTGGACCGTTTTGGGGTTTTTTTTGGCTATTTTATCTTATTGTTTTAAAAGAACTGTATATATTTTAAATATAACCCTTTGTTGCCCATGTTGCAAATATTTTCTCTCTGTGTGTCACTCATCTTTTAACATTATGGTCTCTTTTGCTATTTAGAAGTTATGTTGGTGTTTGGGGGAGTGTACCAATGAGTTTTTATGTTATTTAAATTCATGTAAAATTAGAAATACTAGGAACTAGGAATACATTCTAAAAACCTATCAAAATGCCAATTGGGAAATCCACTGTGCTTATCTGAGCTGGGAGCGATGCCCAGGACCAAAGCAAAACAAGCAAAAGACTCCGGGGGTATCCTTTCCTGACTCCCCCTACTTGCCTCCCAACTCCCATCTCCCACCCTATGCAACTGCTCCCCTGAGATTCCTAGGGGAGAAGGAAGAACATAAGGAAAGGCAGGGCTCTGTACAAAAGTGTCTAACCTTTATGTAATCTAATCAATCCATCATGGCTTCTAGGTTTTGTGTCAGGCTAAGGAAGCTCTTTCCTATTCAAGTTTGTAAAGATATTTTTCACGAATAGTTTTATTGTTTTGGTTTTGTACATTTAGATCTTCAAATCGCCCATAATTTATGGGTAATTAAGCCACTTATCCTTGTGTTGTTTGTATTGAATAATCTAATCTTCCCCCACCGATTTGAGATGCCACCTGAGCATGTGTGAACACCTATAAGTATGAATGCGGGTTATTTTCTGGACTCTCTTTCACTCCATTGATCTAGTTGTCTTTTCCTGATCACTATCACACTACCCTATTAATATATCACTTTACAGTTCCTTTTACTGTCTTGCAGGCTAAGTCTTATTTTGTTATAGTTGTTTTATAAAATTTTATTATTTTCAAACATTTACTTTTGCAGATAAACTAGAGAACTAACTTTTAAATTTAAAAAATTCCAGTGGGATTTTTATAAAAATTGCATTTAATTTACAGATTAGTGTGGGGGAGAACTGGCTCTAAAAAATATCGTTGTGTTAAGGAAAAAATTCTTCCATACAGATTTATTTCCTTTTTATGTATTTAGGGTGAATGACTGTTTTAAAATTGATATATAATTAACTTACGACATTATATTTCATGTGTACAATATAATGATTTGATATTTGTATACATTTGCAAACTGATCACAATAAGTCTAGTTAAAATCCATCACCACACATAGTTACTGAATTTTCATATCAATTTCTTAAAAGCTTTAAGTCAAAGATATTTTTTATTTTATTTATTTATTTTTAACATTTATAAAGAACCTTGCCATCTCCCTTGCCTTTCCTAGCTTCTCCTACCTCTTGGTGGGGGTGGGAAGTGTCTCTGGGTATTGCCACTCCGGCCTCCAGGGGGCACTGTTTCCCTTTTAATATTTTGGCTCAAGCATTTGACCCATAATTCCCTTGAGTAGAGATAAGACCGGGGAAAATATTTAAACAAAAGTTTACAAAAGGCTCCAGATGAGCAGAAGGCAAATGAGTACAGGGAGTAATATACAACTATATACGTGGTTTGGTTCACTAAATGCAGTGTAGGCATTTCAGCATTCGACACTGAAAATATTTTTCCCCAGCTTGCTTCCCACTGCATGCACAAAGCACAAGCCACTTTTTTTTCTACCCTGCGTTATGTCCTCAAGCAAGCAAAATTCTTCAAACACTAGCCCCAAGATTGGTAAGGCTGGCTCCTCCCCAAGTCTAGTTTCCAGTTTCAGTGTCTGCCTCTTCCCAAGATACTAGACGCTAAGCATGTCAGCCCTCTTCTTGGAAGATGGCATTGCCTATCCCTTTACAGGGGCTGTAGCTTTACCCTGTTGTTGGGAGATAGTACTCTATGGGTCTGTTATGCCCCTGCATGTCTTGCTCAGTATGCCAACAATGCAAGGCCCTGACCGCTTGTATTATCTGTTATTGAATAACAGATTCCTCCAAAGCAGAAACTTAAAACAACAAACATTTATTTTCTGAGAGTGACTGTGGATTAGTTAGTAATCTGGGTGCTGCTTCGCTGGGTGCCCCTCGCTTAGGGTCTGTGACAAGGTTACAGTCAAGGTGTTGGCCAGGGCTCTGATCATCTCCGGGCTTGAATGAGGGAAATTCTGCTCCTAAGCTCACTTACATGGATATTGGAGGGCCTCACATCCTTGCTGACTATTGGCCAAAGACTTCCTTTCCTTTTCAAGCAGGTGTCTCTATAAGGCAGCTTATAACATGACAACTGTCTTCCCTCAGAGTGAGTGAATAAGTGAGAGGAGGCACAAGATGGAAGCCACAGTCTTTTTTATAACCTCATCTTGGATGCAATAGCCCATCACTTGTGCTGCATTCAGTTAGTTGGAAGTGAGTGAATAAGCCCAGCCCACAGTCACCTGGAGGGGATTACACGAAGGAGTGAATCCCAGGAGGCAAGAACCATTATGGGCCTTCTTACACACTTTGTACCACACCATTCTGTACCCAAGCCATTGCCCATGGTTGTGTTTGCAGCAAGCAGTCTTGGGGGATGAAGTGAGATCTCCCTCTAGGACAAAGAGCAGGCTTAGCTTGCTGCCTGCTAGAAAAGCAGTGGGTTCCCCAAACTCATTGTTCCTCTACTGCATGTGTGGCATCTATCTGGGCCCCTTCGCATCACCCCTGTGGAACTTGGGGGCAAAAGTGATTGATGCAAATATTCTGATGTTCATGTTTTTTATGCTGTGCTGTGAGTAAAAAAGTTCTTTTTCTCTGACTCAGATGTCTCGTGTTTTCTTCCAGCATCTGTGAAACAGCACCTAGCTAACTTGTTGACTTATAAGTAAGGAGGAAAAAAAATCAAATCATAGACCTGAAAGTTTGACTCAACAGGAAGACCTGATCAGAATTGTGTCCAGACCTGTGAGACCAGCATTCACAGAAGAGATCCATGTAAACATTATTCATTTTATATGACAAACACTTATGTGCCAGGTATTATTCTAAGAGTTTATAGATACAAACTCTTTTAATCCATGAGGTAAGCACTATTAAAAATCCTTGTTTTACAGATGCGAGAGAAGAAACACAAAGATGTTAATTTGCTTCAAGTTAGGCAGTTCATAAGTGTCAGAGCCCGGGCCGGCCGAGTGGCGCGTTGTTAAAGAGCTGGCTTAGGAAGCCAGAGGGCACCGGTTCGGATCCCACGTATGAGGGCCAGTGACACTGCCCTCCACAGCTAAGATGCTGAACAACAGCTCAACCAGGAGCTGGGCTGCCGTGAGTTGCCGGCGATGGCGTAGGCTGCAGCCCCTGTGGCAGTGGGTTGCCATGGGCTACCGTGTGTAGCCAGCAGCCAGCGTGAGCGGCCAGCAGCCAGCGTGAGCGGCCAGCAGCCGCAGTGAGCAGCCGTCCAGAAGCCGGCGACTGATCTGCTTCGCCCAGGAAGAGCGCAATGATGGTGCCAACTTGGGCCAGTGAAGCGACGTCCTCCACAACTAGACTGAAGAACAAAAAAGGACAGCAACTTGTCTGTTCCCCTTCCCCCAATTACCCAGCACTGTTCCCATCCCCCAATTCCCCAATAAAAATCTTAAAATAAAATAAAATAAAGTAAGTGTCAGAGCCCTGTTTTCAAACAGAAACAAACACAAACAACCTGGCTACAGCATCCATGATCCACTATATCATGCTAACTGTGTTAAGGGTTGAAGAAGGGTGGGACAAAAAGAAGATAGGGAGAAATGACAAAATAGAGAGTTAATTCCTCAAAACATTTGTTGAAATCATCATTTGGAGTTTTTTTTTATTCCTAACATTGTAATGTTATAGTTTTTATTGTTTTATTTGTGGTAAAAAAAGTAAACACTACCAGTCATATTGATAAATGCTTTGATTTGGTGTGCTATGTTTCACTTGTTAGGATTTGATTTAGAAAATTTGCTCTACATTCAGAGTATGAAGGTAAAAAGGCATTCGTCCACACAAAAACCTACACGTGGAGTTTATAACAGCTTTATTTAAACGGCCCAAACTTGGAAGCAACCAAGATGTCCTTCAGTAGGTGAATGGATAGACTGTGGTATCTCCATGGAACGGAAGATTATTCCATGCCAAAAAGAAAGGAGCTATTAAGCCACGAAAAGTTGGGAGGAGGGGCTTAAATGCATATTCCTGGGTAAAGTAAGTCAATTTGAAAAGATTATATCTGTATGATTCCAACTATGTGACAATCTGGAAAAGGCAAAACTATGGAGACAGTAAAAAGATCGGTGGCTGCCAGGAGTAAGCAGGAAGGGAGGGATGATTAGATGGAGCACAGAGGATTTTTAGGGCAGTGAAACTATTTTGTATGATGCTATTATACAATGGTGGATACATGTCATTATACATTTGTCCAAACCCACAGAATGTACAACACCAAGAAAAAAAGTGAACCCTAATGTAAACTGTGTCTATGGGTGATAATGATGTATCAGTGTAGGTTTGTTGATTGTAACAAATACAGAGAGTGCCAAAAAAAGTATATACATTTTAAGAAAGGAAAAAAACTATTAAGATTGTAATACTCACTATAGACTGATAACAAAATATGAATACAAGTCACGTTTGACTTCTGCAATTACAAGAGGTGCTCAAAGTGGTTACCATCAGCGTCCAGACACTTCTGAATACAGTGAACTACTGCTTGAGCAACATTGACCAAAGTGTCCACTTGTATACATTTTTTAGACACCCCTGGTATACCACTATGGTGGGAGATGTCAGTAGTGGGGAAGGCCATGCATGTGTGGGGACAGGAGTATATGGGAACTCGCTGTTCTTTTTGTTCAATTTTTCTGTGAACCTACAACTGCTCTAAAAAATAAAGTCTACTGTTTTAAATGCTTTGAAAATTACAATGTACTTTAAAATGTAAAATATGATTAATAGTGTATATAGTTAAGTTTTTGTTACCTCGCTCTATAACTGTTCGAGTACCCCATGCCCTTGGCCTCTATAACCTCCTTCTTTCCTTAGCAAGTGTAAATGGCATGACCTTCACTTGGGCTCTCTTCCTCTGCTCCATTGTCATTGTCTTGAACCTCTCCAACCCAGGTTCAATCCAGCTGTCTGCCTCCTTCATGACTGCAGAGCTCTGCTGGGGAAAAGTCACAATGGTGAAGATGATGTCTACTGTGTAACTTCCGTCTCCTACATCGGCTCATCCCTCAATGTTCCCTGCAACTGTGTTTCTCGAATCAGAGCTCTCTACTTCAAATGTGTGTCAGTAAGTTTTAGCGTTAGTTTTATTGTTTTGATATTGCACTATTTTGAATAAATATGTTCAAAGTTTTATGCCATTTCTTCTTACTCTACAGACACGGTCAAGTGCCGCTTAACATGAGGACATGTTCTGAGAAATGTGTTGTTAGGCGATTTTTTTTTGTTGTGCGAACATCACAGCGTACACTTACACAAACCTAGATGGTCTAGTCTACTACTGTAATTGTATGTTCTATACTTTTATGTGATTGACAGTGCAGTAGGTTTGTTTACACCAGTATCACCACAAACACATGAGTAATGTTACAATGGCTACAATGTCACTAGGTGATAATTATGGACGTCAGCTCCATTATAATCTTATGGGACCTCCATCGTATATGTGGTCCATCACTGACCGAAACATTATTTGGTGCATGACTGTATTATGATATGTCAACTTTTTGCACATATATAAAATTGTATTCATGTTATGAAACTGTATTCTATTAAAATAACTAATAACTAATATAATCTGGCTAGAAATATGGCAGAGAAGCATATCTATCAATGAAGATTTGCCCAAGAGTGCTTATACATTAGCGAAGAGGCAAGGGAAAAATATCATGTGGGTTAATATGTTTAGAATTGCTTTAATTATTGGCTAGACTGCTCTGTTTAAGAAGATTCTGTGGAAAAGTTGAGTCATACTCTCTTCCCTGTTGTGTCTCAATGCCCTGGAATAAGCCTCCCTTGTTTTTAGATTAGAGCACCTCTTCACTCGAGGAGCTCAATCTAAATCCAGTCCAATCCATCCACAACTTCTCTTTTAGCATGACTGTGGACCAATCCCTGGGTCAGTATTGATCCCTAGGGTCTCAAATTGGCAGCCCATCGGGCAAATTTACCTGATAGATGTGGCTTGTTTGGCCTGCACAGTGTTTTAAGAAAATCTGAATTCGTTCCTAGCATTTTGAAATTATGCCATTTCACATTGCAATGTATATTGCTAGGTTTTATGGAAATATTAATAGATCTAATAGATCTGATGGCAGCTGTTGGTTTTTCCCTTTAAAGAGGGTAATCACCTCTTGCCACTCAAGAAGACTGTCAGTTGCTATTTATCATCTCACTTTCACTTCTTCTGACATTCAGCATCTCTGTCAGATGCTTTTGGCTTTTGAGTTGGTAAACTCTTCTACACCTGGTCCTTGATGCCTCTTACCCAGCACCACCCACTCACATTGGAGGCTCTGTGGTGCTCTAGAAGGATCAAATGAAATGGACTCAGCTCTGCCACTTTCCTGCTGTGTGATCTGGGTAGAGTGATTTCACCTCTTTATCTGTAAAGTGGGGGTAATGATGAGGAGGATTACAGGCAGTAATGCGCATCATGTGCTTCTGGTGACGCTGAGAAAAGGCAGGAGCACTCAGTGAGCATGGCCTGTCTCCATGGACAACCTCTGTCCGCACCTCTCAGGGAGATGACAGGGCCATTCTTGTTAGTCTTTGGCATCGTTAACTCAAAACTAATGTGTATGATACTCTCAGGCGTCTAGACACAAATAAGAAAATCATAAGAAACTAAATAGTACGTAAGTTAATATTTAGTGCCTATAATTGTCAGCTGCTGCCATCATCAAGGAACCATAATGGGTTGAGCTGTTAGCCAGTAGCACCCCTATTGCTTGGAAGATAATCTTATGGTGTGGTTAAGTCAAATTCTTGCAATTAATTATATAAAGAAAACAAAAATAAAAATGTTTGTGAGTTAGCGTGGTTCCTAAAACGAAGGAAAAAAAAGGTAATTCTCCAGATGCCCACACTTGCTCACCCAAGTTTTGTAGGGCTCCTTATTTATCTATATATCTGATTTGTTTTCTACCCACTGCTATAACAAATTACCACGGACTTAGAGACTTAAAACAGCACAAATGTATTATCATACAGCTCCATAGGTTAGAAGTCAGCCATGGGGGTCACGGAGCTAAAATCAGTGTGTCAGCAGGGCTGCCCTCTGTTTTGGAGACACTAGGAGTGAATCTGTTCTCTTGCCTTTTCCAGCTTCTAGTTGCTGCCCACATCCGTGGCTCACGGCCCCCTTCTTCACCTTCAGAGCCAGCAATGTTACATCTCTCGAGCATTCCTCAATAGACACATCTCGTTCTCTGACTCTGTTTTATTGCCTCTGCTGTCCACTTTTAAGGACCTTGGTCTAGCCCAGAAAATCCAGGATCTTCTTCCTATCTTAAGGTCAGCTGACTAGCAACCTTAATTCCATCTGCAACTTTTAATTCTTTTTAAAAATTAATTTTTTTTTTTTTTTTTTTTAGCTGAGCCATCCTGCTACCTATTGGCAGCTTAGCGGCTACTCAGCTCGGGCTGGCCTTGAACCACTGTTGCTCAGAGCTCAAACTCTTGAGCGAGCTCTTAACCAACTGAGCCATTCGGCCGGCCCTTAAAAATTAATTTTTTAATTGAGGTATAATTGACATATAACATTATATTAGTTTCAGGTATATGACATCATGATTTGATATATCTATATATTGCAAAATTATCACCACATAAGTCTAGTTAACATCCATCAGCACATAATTATAAATTTTTTTCTTATGGTGGGAAATTTTAATCTACTCTCTTAGCAAGTTTCAAGTATACTATACAGTATTATTAATTACAGTCGCCATGGTGAACATTACATCCCATGACATTTATAACTGAAAGTTTGCACCTTTTGACCCCTTCACCCATTTCCAACCCCCCAGTACCCCCACCCCACAACCCTTACCTCTGGCAATCACTATTTTGTTCTCTGTATGTATGTTATGTTTGTTTTAAATTTTTTTTTTTTTAGATTCCACATATAAGTGCGATCATATGGTATTTATCTTTCTCTGTTTGGCTTATTTGACTTAACATAAAGCCCTCAAGGTTCATCTGTGTTGTCTATGCAACCTTAATTCTTTGCCATATAATATAACATATTCACAGGTTCCAAGGACTAGGATGTGGACTTCTTTGGGGGAGGGGCATCATTCTGCCTATCATAATGAGTATGTACTTTATATATGTAATATACAGTAGTAATACCTTGGTTTGCAAGCATAATTCGTTCCAGAAACAAACTACTCATATTGCAAGACATCGCTTGTTTACCAAATTAAAATGTATTAGAAATGTTTGCTCATCTTGCAGAACACTTGCAAACCAAGTCACTCGCAATTCACGGTTTTACTGTATATGTAATTTATATATATTGTGTATATATAATTTAAAATTTTACCATATATTGTGTTCTTACTATGTGATTATCTCATTGAATCCTCATAACAACCAGTAAAGTAAAAACTACTTTTATGAATGAGAAAATTGAGGCTGAGGAGTTAGGAATTACACCCGTGTCCAAAGCTGGTCAGCAGCAGAGTGAGATTCAAGCCCAGGCCCGTTGTCCTTAATCACTACATTATACTGAAATTTGTTGAAGTTGCATTTTCCTTTTTATTTTCTAAGGAAGTGATTATTATAGTGAAAATTGGATTTTTCTGTGGGAGGGATAGCCCAAGGAGTATGTATCAATTAAAATTCAAATGAAGATGTTGTCTCTTTATTGCCTTAATGTGCTGCATATTTTTCTAAGTTGAATTTTATATTATCACCGACTTTTGACTTTTCATACCATGCCCCAAATTTCTGAACTGTCAGCACACTTTTAAAAAGTCAAATGGATATAGGTTTTTCCAAAGGCTGTGAGCCTAGACTTTGCTTATTTGAAGTTTTAAAGTAAACGAGACCCCAGAAGGTCATGTGGTCCTGTTCCTGGCCTTAAATACCTCAAATCATCACGTTTTCTTGCTATTTAGGTATAGGATTCCATTTTGGCATACAGGGAATTTTAATTTCTATGATCTTGGTTTCCAGCGGTATTTTCCTCACCTGTTTTTCATATGATTGTTCTGCAGTGCAAATAAATAGCAATTAAAAGTAATTTATCCCGGTCATGGGTTGAAATTACAAGTCATGAAATAAAATTTGAAAGAGGTGGTTGAAGCCAAATAACATGCCTATAAAACTTTAAAACAGTATGGTACTAAGCTTGAAGAAATATAGCACAAGGGAAAAGGGGTAAGATAGTTAAAAAGGCGATGTATTTAGGAATACGTTCAATAGTGAAAGCAATCCTCATAGCAGAAGAACACAATTAACGTGTTTTTCTCAGTTCTCATTTTCTCATATTTTGGCATGGATATAAAATTCCCCTTGTGGAAAGCACAGTACACCTTGGTACCTTGAATCTTCCCTCTGTCTAAACTCTGCTTTGCAGAGGAAATGTTTGTTGAATCAGAAATATTTATGTTCCCACATGACTGCATTAAAAGCACCTTGCAGATATCTAGAAGAGAAAATAAGTAATACATGGTTTATTTAAACTACATGAAAAACGAAGTGGGTGTTCAAATGACCAGTTTCAGATTCAAAGCCCAATCCACAGCAGATCATAATCTGTGTAAAGGCTTGGGAGTGGAGGTAGGAGAAGGAACTGAGAAGCAGGTGTTTCTGTGGAGTTTAGTTGTGGGAATCCTTATTATATGTTTCATAGATGATGTAAACTCCTGTTTGTGGGTGGGGATTATATTTTTAATTTCTACCTCTGAGCCTAGCACAATACCTGGCACACACTAGGTACTCAACAAATACTAACTGAAAGAAGAAGACAACAAAAGACATTAAATTCTTAGATGACACCAAACCACGGAATAGAGATGGTAGAAGGTAACCAACATCCGTTTTGATTATGCACCTCATCCTTAAAAATGTTTCAGCATGCACACCCACATACATTACGTATTTGTAACCTCCTATAATATGCTAATGTGTTGTACACATTGTAAAATAGAAACCCCAAATTAAGAAATATGAAATAATATTTTTAAAATAATTTAATGGTATTTTATTAATAGTATAAGAGTCTTTTTAGTTTCACTTGATGCTTTATTACTTGGTACTTTTATTACATTTTTAAAATCTTGGTTTAACACTTATGTGATATAGTGATTCAAAGATGTGGTTCTAAGTTTAGTTGATTCTCATACTACATTTTAATAGCTGTCATAGCTGAAAAATATTTCAAACAGATACTTAGATTGATATTGATGAAATTCATTGTTGTTGGTTATATCTATGAAGGTATTTATTTTCTTTTTCAATCTCGTCAACCAGTTCTGCAAAGGTTTTTGTTGACATTTGACTAGTAAACAAACATCCACTGTCTCTGCTATCAATCAAAAACTTCCTGCAAACTAATTTAAAGGCATTGCATTTTTTACCTTTTTGACAGATCAGTTTAAGACCAACTGAAATTCATTCTTTGGAAACTATTTAAACAAAAACAAAATTGTGTTTCCAAAAATTTTAAGTGTGCATATATTAGAGTTTTATAATAATAGAGTACGCACGTGTACACACACACACACACACACACACACACACACGGAGTTTTTTGCAACAAAATTACATACGGGTGGAAATATTTCCAAACATCCTTCTCAAAACTTTCTCTCCAAAGCATTTCTTTCAAAACACATGTACACGTAAAGGGGAGAGTGGATGGAGTTACCCTCTCATTCACTGCTATAGCTTTACCTTAAAAGGAAAGTACTACTCACAGAAAAGGTAGGGAAATTTGGATCCCTTGTATTTTTGTGAGAGGAAAAATGCGTCATTTTTGATATTTAAGTATTATTTTAAGTAATAATAACGTGCGTCTGTAGTGCTTATTTTGGTGGTAGATTTATTTATATTGACTCATTTAACCTTCAGAACAAACTGAGCCCCAGAGATGTTAAATAACTTGTCCCGGGTTACATGGTGGTGACGGCAGAACTATAGTCAGCGCCAGGCAGCGTATATCGAGGAGCAATGCTTTTAACCCTGAAGACCTTGAATACTTCGTTAGACTATAAGGAGTTTCTAGAAATGCTCCCCATTTCAGTACAGAATGTTGTATGGGTTCTATAGAAAGGTTTTGTTTTCATAAAATTAACCACATCAGTGACCCCCTATACTACATAAAACTGACCTTGGATGCAGGAGAGTTTCCCATTCAGTGGAAAGCCCACCCTTCTCTGCAAGTGGATAACTGACCGACAAAGGACTGTATGGGCATGCCAGCGTCAATATGTGTGTGAAATAATAGAGCTTGATTTCTTTCTTTTTAGATAAAACAAATGGACATCGGGATATTTTCTTTCTGAACTGTAGCAGATTGTCTTGAGCACCCCTAGAACATGCACCTTCCACTTTGGATGTCTTTTATCTTAACAAAGATGATGCAATTCAAAATCACCCAGGAAAAAGACAGTTTTGGTAAAGTAGGTGCAGAGGCAATAGGATAATCAAAAAACCTCTTAAATGTAACTCAAGAAATATAAGTAGGCCAAACAAGTGGTTAGGGTTTAGATTTTAATATCTAATAATAATGAAATGCAGTCTTAAATGTAAGACTAATTCCAAGTTGCATTATAGGAGTGTGAATTGAAGAACTGTGAGAGAATTCTCTCACTATAAAGACTTACCTGATTGTGTATAGAGTTCCATGTCTCATACTGAGCATCTCATCTAAAGAAAAATGTGGAGAATTTGGAAAGAATGTGTATGAGAGTCATAAAACATTAAAAAAAAGAGGTGTGAGAAAAATTTAAAGAACTAAGGTTGTTTATTCTAGAAAACCGAGGGAATTTAAGGGTCTTCCGGTCTATAAAGAGTAATAATCCCTTAAAGTCTGTTTAAATCTTTGACACATCTGGTTGAGCCAGACACAGATTCCTTAGAGATTTAGCTGAGGAAATAACAGCACCGAACTTCTTTAGGCCAGAGGCTATTAAGCCTTCGCATTTGAAATTGGTTCAATCATTAATTGCACATAATTGAGAGTAAATAACTGAGTCATCAAATAACTAGTGTTTAAGAAAAGCTATTATTCCCGACTGATAAGCAACTAAAATAATTATTATCTTCAAAGTCTACCTTGTAGGTTTGAGCTCAGAGGCCTAATATGATTCTCTGAGGAACATAGTCACTGCTGACACAACGTATGTAAATAAGTTATTGTCAACTATGAACAGATGTAGTTTATGTACGTAATAGACTATCCAAACAAGGGGTGGGGGTGGGGGGGGGAAGGGAGATTGAGAGAGCGCTAGCGTGCGTGAGGGAGGGAGGGAATGGGAAAAAAAGGGGAGGGGAGGGGCGATTTATATTTTGTTCTTGATACTCGTAATGACTCGATTGGAAGACAATGAGATTTCCTTACTAGGGAAGGATAATAGTTTTACTTTATATAACTAATGGCCTTAGCAAAACCTAAGGAATTTCTAGCAACCTTTTATCAAAAAGCTGATACTAGCTGTTTAAGGGTTCTGATCTCCTAACACTTCCCCTTGGTTTTTCTCATGAGTCTAATATATGAAAGTGAGAAAGGCCTGTGATCTGAAAAGTCTTACAGTTGACCCTAGTGTAGTCTTGCTTTAAAATAGTTTTCCCTTTATTACAAAACACACTTGAACTTCAGGCATTTCAGTTTTGAGTTTGAACATGGCTAATGTGGCCCAAGAAAGATGTTGAACTTTGGGCTACTCCCACCCCCAGCACACAAAATGAGCACTCTGAACCATTTTCTAGATCAAGGAAATAAGTTAACTCTGCTCTGTGCTAAGGCAGTATAAACCGGTCTCAATTTCAGTTCCCGTGAGTATCTGAGTTTTTCTAACTTTACCTTGGGTTGCTTTATGTTTTATTAAATTGTTTTGTTCAGGAAATTTAATAAGTTGATCACTTTAATTCTCCTCTTTGTACTTATTTTTACAGCATGCTTTTTTTGTTAATTATTTTCCGAGCCAATTCATGGCTAGGACTATGCTTTAAAGTACCTTTCCAATAAAAATGGGTTTTTTTGAAGTTGTGGGATGCTGTGATTGTTATATTAATGGATAAACATAACTGGAAACTATAGCAACAACTCATAATGTCTGACCCACTTATGTAGATGAGTCTGTAGTAGAATGAAGGAAAAACGTGCTGTAAAAGCCGTGCAAATAATATGTATCAAAAACATCTTTGCATTTGTAATCATGTAGTCGGTAGCATTATTCTTATCTCTCTATTCTTGGCGGTTTATCTGCTATAAAACAAATGTTCTAATGGATACTGGCCATCACTTCCATTAACAGCTGACTTAGGAATAAAACATTCAGATCCTGCGATTGCCATTTTATCAATTTTTCTCCCTAAGGGATGTGATATTTCTTGCATCATAATGCTCCTCAACTCTTCCAAAGTTACAACAAGAGAACTACAATTAACAGGACTTTGTTAAGATACAAAAAGTCCTGATTGTTCCATATTAGGCACCGTTTTAGAGAAAAGATTTTCCATTTTGAAAAGAGGATGAAAACCAAGCACTCATCTCATTGGAATATATTAGCTAAAATAATAATAATAATATTGTAATACCTAATTAAGTAGTTTTTTTTTAATGTTTGGGTCAACAGTTTACAGTATTGCTAGTCCAATTTTCTAAAATTCTGAACATAACTATATCTCTGTATTTCTTTCATGATTTTTTTCCTGTTACTTTTAGGATGGCTATAAAAACACCAAAACTCTAAAATTTGACCACTATTCATACTAGTACAAATAAAATATAAAATATTTGCATTTGTATATCTGTGTTAGAGTTAGTAATAATGATGATGACAGTAGCAATTAATTGATATTATGTTCCATGTATTCTAAATTCATTTGATCCTCATAGCAATTTCATGAGATAAGCACTATTATTATGTTTTGCTGAGGAGAAAAAAGTATTATGATCATCCTCATATTACTGATAAAATAAATGCTCATAGAGGTGAAATAATTTGCCCAAAGTAAAAGGTGGCAGAGCTAGAACGTAAACATGATTGTCTGATTCCAAAGCTTGCGCTCATAATCTCTACATTATAGATATAACAGATGAACAAAATAGTTGCCTTATCTGCATGAACAGAGTCATATTTCTAAACAAAATATTGGAACCCATAGTCTAACAAAAAACTATTTTAAAATTTTATTTACATGAACATTTATGAAGGCATAAACATCAAGTAGACATTTAGCTGAACAGTCAACATTTCTTTTACAGTATAAACTTAAAAGAAATTGGAAACAAAATGGAAAATAGAGATACCATCTATATCTATAGGTGACTATGAATAATCAAAGTAATCAGCCTTAAACTATGCCTTTAAAATGAATTTTAAGTGAAAAAGTGCTTTAATAGTTTTTGAATATGTTTACCTCCTCTAGTATTCTGAGAAATCAAACTATTACATTGCAGCTCTCAGATTATAAAGGCAAAATACCCAACCTCTTATCAGTTGAATGTGGCTCATCCACCTTGTCTTAAAATATTTGTGGGAGATGGTAGTGGTGTGTGTGTGTGTGTGTGTGTGTGTGTGTGTGTGTGTGTGTGTGTGTTCTTCACAACAGGAGGACAAATTTATCGTAGAAATGTAATGGTTCCCAGATGTTTGTATTTCAAAAAAAATAAAGAAGAAAAATAAGTTGAAATGTGGGGTTCGCCAGGTATTTGTCTGTGAAGCAAGAATGGTGTCATTCCACTTGGAGTTTGTGACACAAAACTTCCTTTTGGCTGAGAAATTTTTCAGCACTGTGAATGTGGCTTTAATTAAGAGATACACTGATCTCTTGTTGCTTTTAGTACAAGGGAGGAACTTCTCTAGCTTCTCTGTGCCTTATTTTGTGGATTGCTTTGTGTGTGGATCACAGTGAAAATGTGTAAAAGACCATTGGCAACGAGTTGATTAAGTACTGTACTGTATATCCATTTCCGTATGCCACTGAACATCATTGTTTAGAAAGTTGTTAGGATTATGATATTTCAAAATCTAAATATGTTGGATTCACATCCATTTTTTTTAAAGAAGGAGAGGCCATATGGTGGTGACTGAATTAAAAATATTCTGACCTTTACCTGTGGGACTAAATATTTAAATATAATTTTTAAATATAAGGAAATGTCCCCTGAATGTAGGTAGGGAAGCAATATGTAAATTGCAGTTTCTCTAATTACCTTTGGAAGTTTATTTGTTCACAGATTTGTGGCAAATTCTCTAGACTCATATAATATGAAGTATATAGATCATTACCTCAAAATCTGAAGCATGATATATGCACATGGGAATCTTTAAATACTTGAGTCTATCTTCAAGTGGCAACTGATAAAACTTAAATTGCAGTAGTGTGGTGGGGCAAAAAACAAAAACCCCTAAACCCACTCTACTTCAAAACGCTAACCACTTTACTCCACATCAGCAGAATCATGTAATTCTTAGTTCTCCATTCACGTTCTGTTCCTCTCTTTATCTTATCTGGAAAAAAAGAGACAAATATGTAGGCCTACAATGCAACTTCTATATTTAAAGAATAAGAGAGAGTGATAAAGTTGTAAAGTGTGCCCTCAGCTGACTTGGAGATTAATGGGAATGAAAAAAAAAAAGTCGAGTTAGTAGATCTAAAAAGACATGTAGGAAGGAAATCTCTTTGTACGCCAAAATCTGCCCGTTTGTGACGGCTCTCCCCTGTGTATAAACACCAGGCCAAAACTTTGTTGAGGAAAAAGAACTTCAAATAATGCTAAAGGAAGCATCGTTATCGCCTAGATTATTTGGATATTTTTTGGCTTTCCAGTTTACCCCAAGCCACAGGCCCACCAGGCCATTCCTGGGGTGGCTCTGTCCCTCTGGCCGTCCAGCGGTCCTGCTCCCGGGACACACCGGTGTCATCTTCGGCAGCCGGGCCCGGGCGCGTTGGCCCAGGCGGCTCTTGGGCCCCAGGGCAGCCGTCGCGGTCGGCTGAGCGGCGGGAAACATCGAAGAGCCTGAGCCTCTAGACGGGATCACCGGTGTTCCCTGAACTTTGCGCACAAGGCGGGCCGGGGTTCCGGGCTTTTGCGGGGGTCCTCGGGAAAGAGAGCGCCCACGGAGCTGGCTTCCGCGGCGGGTCCTCCACAGGGGCCGACCAGCCTGCGGCTCCTGCCCGGCGCCCCTCGGCTTGGAGCGGGCGCCCTCCCGGCGCGCGGCCCGCCGCCCACCCGGCTCTCCCCTGCCGCCCCGCGCGCACTGCGGGAGGAGCCGCCGGCCGCCGTGACGCGTCAGGGAGGAAACGCCGGCGCCCGGCGGCCCTGCGGGGAACGAGGAAGCGCGAGTGCGCTCGGCTCCGCGCCCGCCGCGCGGGGAGGCAGCACCGTGGAGCCGGGTAGGTGCGGGGCTGCGGGGACCCACGGCGGGTGGGCGGGCGTTAGGGTCCGCGCGCGTCCGGGCCGCGGTCGGAGCCCCCCGGGCGGGTGGGACGGGGCGGGGCGAGGGGTGTCCGGGCCTCTCCTCCGAGCAAACGCGCCTTTCCCGGGTCCCCTGGCAGCTCCCCCACCCTCAGCCCGACTCGGAGAGTTTATGCTCTTTGTTTCCTCGAAGTGAATCAGTTTCTGCTTTTTGCTTCCTAAACTCCCAAGTGGTGTCGGTGGACGGACATAGTTAATTAACTCGTGCGCAGCTTCGGAGCGCGGGGCGGCCGAGAACCCGGAGGGTGGGAGCCCCCGACCTGTGGTGGAAAGTGGTTGCGGGTCATCTGCGGGGGTTCGGGGACAGAGGAGGCCTGGGGAGCGGGGGCTACGGGAACCATTAACCTGTTGTCCAGCGGACCTGTAGGCTGACACTTGAACGTGTTGCTGCCCTTTTACGTTCTCTGTGATTTGAACCCTCTCCGTCGCTTTTCAAGTGAAATTTGGCTCTGTCGATTCCCACAGTTTTTGCATTGGTATGTGCCATCTAGAAGTGCTTTGATATTTTTAGATTTTGTCATTTTTCATGGTGGTTATTTGGAAAGAGAAGAGAGAAAGAATTCATCTCTTGAGACTTAAGCTCTTTCATTACTTAATTTTTGCACGGTGGTTCTGAACCACAGGTAGAATTTCAATCCTGCACAAAAGACTGTATAGGATACACTTGAGCTGCAGGAATCAACTCAGCACTACCGTTTCTAAAATTTTATCAAGGTAGACAATGTTAGACTGTTGTGTATTTTGATCATCCACTCTGTCACTAGGTTGAGGAGTCCACTAGCCAGTCTGGAAAGTGCTCTGTTTATTTAACAAACACTTACTTAGCTCTTACTACGTGCTGGGCTCTTTCTAAGTGTTTTATAAATATTAACTCAAATTGTTAACTTCAAATATTATAGTGGTTCTAGCAGTGAAGAGGCTGTGTGTACTTCAGTTCCCCAGTGTCATTGCAAGAGCTAGAAACATGCGAGGAAGTTTCAGGCATATTTTAGGACTGGGTGTGCCTTTGGACCCCTTGGCTACCACTCCTGTAAGACAGGCTGCCACCCCTCCTATCCCCCGGGGAAGGGAGTCTGGAGCTACCCCCCAATTCTGGACCTCTTCCCTGCAGCTCTCACCCCTAGCGTCTTCTGTAAGATGGCCTTTCTTATCCGCCATCGTGCCCATGTTAGCTAACACTGGAGAGACCCCAACTTCCCCCTTTCATCAACTGCCACTGCATGAAACCTAATTTTGTTTTTAAAAGGAGCTGTTTTCCTAATCTGTTTGACTATTGATGTACCATAGCTTAGATTTAAGGGTCAGATTGAACGTGGAAATGTACTATAAGATAGAACTTTTTTAACCTTGTAGGTGTCCATTTTGTGATTTGCAGATATATAAAGAGAATATTTTTCCAGAATAAAAATGCCCTCTTTTAAAGGAGTGCCTTGGCCTGATGGCCAGATTAGTGAATAAAATAGACATGGTTCTTGTCATTATGGTGATTATGAATCTAATGTCAAAATCTGCACGTCATACTAGCTTTCTTTCTCTCTTTCATATCTCTACATTTCCAGGGAGATGATTAAATGAGCCTCTAAAGCCTTATTTAATAGGATTATGAAGTGTCTCCTGGAAGCTGGAAAGCTCAGTTTCCTCTGATATAATTTATGGCACAACAGACGTTAATGGCTTTCAATTCAGCCAAACGACAACACTTTCATGGTTTACGAAGTGCTTCCAGACATACTTATTCACTCTTCAGAGAGACCCTGTTAGGTTGGTAGCCATTTTTTTTCCTGTTTTTAACAAATGAGGAAACTGAGGCATAGAAATGTTAAAAAAAACCTTAGCCAGGATTCCATAGCTGATAAGGGGCAGAGTTTGAATATAGAGCAGGTATGTGGACAGTGCCTGGCACGTGCCAGCCTATAATAAACCTTGTTGAATGAATAACTCCAAATGACTTCATATTTCTCGCTCTTTTAAAACATATGCCTCTCAAATACCATCGTCAATTTGTGCCTAAAAGATTTCCAGGCCTAATCCAATGTCTCTCTCTTATTTCAAGCAGCATCTGATACACATATTGTCTCCAAAAAAAAAATGAGAAAGCCCTTTGGACTCCTTTGTTAGGATTTATCATCTCTGGTTTTGGAAAAAGCAAATAGGTTGGTTATTTTTTTCTCTTTCTCAAACACTCTACTTGTACTGTATGATTTGGAGAGAGTTTAGATTAGACACATGGCTTTAGTGTTTGTGTTGACAGCTTTCTTGTCTTTCCCTGCTCATTTAAGGTCGTTTTTAAGGACTTCAAACCACTGTAGATTTTCAATGTCAGTGAACTCAAATAAGCTACTTGGAATTATGATCAAGTTTAAACACAATGATCCTAGGTATTGTAATTTGTTTGAAGCGTCTAACATTACTGCTGTGTTTTGTGAAATGTTGCAATTATTTAAGTATAAGGGTCTTTTTAAAAGAAAACAAAAAAAAAGAAAACAAAAAACAAAAAAACCCTCAACTATTTATATCCTTCAAGCATAAACTCTCTTTAATCTAAAGTATATGACCTCCAGACGGAATACCTTCAATTAGAGAGGAAAATATGGCCATTACCTGGTGGGAGAAATTGAGAAGGGGAAAAAACGACATGGGACAGCCTTTCCCATGTGGGGTATTAAGTGCTAAGAAACCCTAAATGAAGCCAGACTGAGTCATCTGCCTGTCAACATTCTTCTGTGTGGGGGTGGAATAAAATACTTTTGAAACCTGTCTTGTTTCAGAAACTACTTTACCTTTTCCAATTCTCATGTTTTCTCTCTCTCTCACTCGCTGTTTTTAAAAATTCATGTAAATGACTGATTAAACTGCTGATTCATGAAACTCAAATTATGTAACATGTTATTTCTGACAGAAACTGCTCTCACATTATTTTAAGGGACTCAATGTGTCTGTTTTCCTTTACCTATTAGGTTCCTCATGGTGCCATCTTTGTTCTCATTTCACTGTTTCTTTTTCTGTTTCACTGAGAAAAGTGGTAAATCTAAGCAGCGCCGATTCCACATCTTGTAGTTCATGTCAAAATCATTTTAACTCAGTACTAACTTGGGGTTAATTGTCATTGCGGAGGAAGACAACGTGGAAATCAGATGTTGAAGGCCGACTCATCATCAACCAGTAAAATTTTCTTTGTCTGTCTTGAAGCTGCGCCAGGGAATTAGGGCAGTGTACCATCTACATGCCTTTGTTCAATTTCTCAGGGTCTTTCCTATTTCCCACACAGGTCCCTGAAAACCTGCCTTAGTTTATCTCCCTGTAGCCACTGTTTCTTCTATTATTCAGAACCGAAATCTGCCTTGGGTGGGGGTGGTGAGTGAGTGAAAGAAGGGTGGTTATATTAGAGGAATTGTGGCATGAGAAATTGATAATATGTGAGATGGAAGATAGATGTGTGGGTGAAGTAAGAGATGTTAGATTTCATGGTGAAAGATTCACAGAGTGCTGCTCTGCCTCTCCCAATGGGGACATAAATACAGGGAAAACTTACATGGGAATCAAAGAAAGTCTGGGAAGAATTAGAAACATACTATTGGCCTATGATATTGGCAGGCAGAGTTCCTTTGTAGCATCAAGTGCAGAAGTGTCATTATAGGTAGCTGTTTTTGTCAAGTCACAAAATGAGTTTCTTTGCAGATAATTAAAATGTGGAAAGCTGGTTTCCTGGCATTTAACTTGAGAGTAAGGATGATTTGACAGGCTTTTGGTTGAGTAAAGGCCTGGATTTTGTTATCTTTTTAAAGGCTTGCTCTTCTTTGAGAATGCCTATAATAATGTTGAGATAATAAAGTCATTCTTTTCACTGTTTCATGATTTTAAATAAGTGACGTGTTTACATAGCATATAGTAATGAATATGATTCAAATTAATTGCTTCCATTCAGAGTCTTGATGTACTTGCTATGCCAGTCAATACCAAAAATTTTTTTCCTATAGGTAAAATGGACTTTGTACATAATATATTCATATACAAAATGGGACTCACTGATGGACTAGCCAGTCTACAGACTGCTGGGTGAAACGTCCTCAAGTACAGTGGGGCTTCACTAGGACATGACTAATTGCTTGAGCTCAAAATGAGAAGGAACTTTATTACTGTGGTTATTTACCTCCTTGTTTTTAAAATAAAAATAGACTAAAGTTAACTTAAAGCGATCTGGTTTCCAACTCAGCATCCACACAAGCAAATATACGAGTGTGTGTGTGTGTGTGTGTGTGTGTGTGTGTGTGTGTGTATAATAAAGACCAGATAATCTAATGCACATGTATATTATATATATGGCCAGGTAAAAGGGACTATAGGGACCACATCCTTAATTGATGAAGAAAACACTACATTTTTTTTCCATTTTTATTTTAGTTTTGTTTCTTATATTTTCTAAACAACATTTTTAATTACAAAGAACTATGCATGCCTTTAAATTTAAGCAACTGAGAAGCGTGTGAAGTAAAAAATAAGTCCTCTCCATTCTAATCTTACCCATGAAGATAACCACTGCTAAGTTTTTATATCCTTCTAGACTTTTCCTCATGCTGATATAAATCTGTGTATCTATAAATGTACATGGAGTTTTTTGAAAATGGGAATCATTTTATACAATTGGTTCTTTTGTTTTTTATTTAACACTTTATCCTGGACATCTGTAGATCTACATCATTAGTTTTGACTGTTGCATAGCACTCCACTTTATAGTTAATCAATTATCCATTTTCCATTTGTATTACTTATATGTTCATTCTTTTGTATTTTTAAAAATACATTTAAATCTCCAAAGTAATACATTTTAAGAAAAATTAAAAGAAAATAAGAATCACCAGTAAACCTACTATTCATTAATAATCACTATTATTTTAGAGTATATCTCTCTAAACTTTTATTTGTGCGTGCATACCCATATTTTCAATGCCATTTAAAAATAATTTCTCATATAAAAGCTTGCCTTGTTGGTTGGAGAATCATGTTTATGCGGCCAACAACAAACGTCACTGATTCCATGCACTTTTAAACCAGTCATTTTACTGTGTTTCCTGGCCATCTGCCATACCCCAAACCTGGATAACGCTCTTGGAAATTTATACTACTGCTCATAAAAGGGATGAGGTGAGGGTGTGTGGATGGACCAATAGATCCATCCAAATCAACTTATATCCTTCTAATGGGGGTCAGTCAACATTTGTATTTTAAGTACATCTAAAATGTAAGATATTTAGGAAGAGAAATGACAGAATATTCACATAAAATTGGTTGTGGTCACTAAAGTAGAGGCAGAAGTAATAGACTTGAACCAAGGAAACAGTGTTGAATTTAGTTAAAAATAAAAAAGCTGACGTTTACATGTTTTGAAATAGTCTCCCAGTGTTAAGTACATTTTAAAAAAAGTTATTGGTTTAACAAAGCTCCCACCAATGGTTGGAATAGGTGACCTTGACATTTCTGGTGATCCTATTATAATATAGGCTGTCTCAGAGTTAGTTACAGTTGACTTAGTATAATTTCATGCATGCAACTGCCTAGTTACTAGCACCACCAGTTTTTCCAGATAGCCTCTGTCTGGGGTAACGTATCTCCACCCCCCGATTTTTCTTCTCCCACTGCGCATGTGCACAAGCTATCACCCACACTTTCCTCCTGTATCCTTTTGCGGTCTTACCCCTTTTCTGAGAGTTTAGTATCCTGTTTAACCTTGTTCTGTTTTCCTCTTCTTCCAGCTTTTGCTTAAAGAAAATCTCTCTCTCTGTCCTTTTCTCCATCCCACTTCTTCATTTTGATCTTGAGCAAAAAAGATGCTAATCATGGTGGTACAGTTAAGAACAAGCCTTTAATAAGGAAAAGGAAAGCTTTTAGTTTGGAAGGAAAGGTAGATATTATAAAGTATTATAAAGAACTAGCGGTTTCAACCTTCAAAGCCCTTGAGAATACCCAGTAATTCCTTTCAAAAATTTCCACAGAAGTCTCCACCCACCTCCTCTTCTCTAAATACGTTGGGGTTTTTTTTTTTCTGGTACAATAAAATTTAAAACTATTTATAATTTTTCATCCATGTCATTGCAATAGCATCGTTTTGTGACACTCCTACCCGCTCCCCCACCCCCTACCCTCGTTTGAAGGTGTTAGCCATAGTATGGATTGACTAGAGAGTGTTTTGGTCTTAAAGCTAACTCCTAGGTCAGACCACTGTTCCCTTCAGAAAGTACACCCAAAGTTCTAAATATCTGGTTTAAAAACAACCTCTTTGTTTTGGAGTTGAAGACTAAAAACGCTATCTTAAACCAAAGGTTAGCCATCTTTGAGAAGTGGTGTGCCAAGATTCCAAACACTTATTTTCCAGATTTTCATCAGCAGAGACATGTATCGGTGAGAAGCAGGGATCAGCCTTCCATTCTTGGGAGTTAGAGAAGAAGCAATACTGGTCTCAGGAAATGTTTGAATGCTCTGTAGACTCTCCCACGAGGTGGAGGTGGAGGTGGAGGGTGGATCAGGCCCACACAGCTGACTGCATAACAAGTTCAGCTCACCTGGAAAGGTGCTTCTGCCAGACGGGAGAAGCTCCGCCCCAAGACAATAGCTGCTTAAGCTGTGTGAAACTAAAGGCTTCTTTTTTCGTAAACGTTAATGA
>NW_017732250.1:491292-498188 GCF_001890085.2 Hipposideros armiger | reverse complement strand
AATTAGGAGTCTACTTTTTATATAGATTTGCTTATTTTGGACATTTCATTAAAAATGGAATCATACCTTTTGTGACTGGTTTATTTCGCTTAGTATAATGTGTTGCAGTTTCATCCATGCTGTAATATGTAGTATTTCATTTCTTTTTATTGCTGAAAAATATTGATTTGTACCAGGATACCATATTTTGCTTATTCATTCATCTGTTAATGGACATTTGGGTGGTTTCCACTTTTTGGCAATTAAGAATAATGCTGCTGTGAATACTCATGTGTAAGTTTTTGTGTGGACATACGCGTATGTTTTCATTTGTGTATATGTAGGAGAATTGCTGGGTTATATGGTTATTTTTAACTTTTTGAGAGACATTGCTAAACTGTGTTCCAGTGTCTGCACTACTTTACAATCCAGCCAACAATGTATGAGAGTTCAGATTTCTCCACATCCTCACCAACACTTGTCTGACTTTTTGATTTTAGCCATTTTAGTGGGTGTGAAGTGATTTCTCATTGAGGTTTTGATTTGCATTTCCCTAATGACTGAGCATCTTTCATGCACTTATTGACTATTTGTATATCTTCTTTGGAGAAATGTTTTTCCAGGTTCTTTGTTCATTTTTAAATGGGGTTATTTGTCTTACTTGTTGAATTGTAAGAGTGCTTTATGTAATCTGGATGCTCATTATCACATATGTGATTAACAAACATTTCTTCCATTCTGTGGGTTTTCTTTTTAAATTTTCTTCATGGTTTCCACTGAAACACAGAAGTTTTTAATTTTGAGGAAATACAATTTATCTCTTTTTTTCTTTTGTCACTTATGCGTTTGGTATCATATCATCTAAGAAATAATTGCCTAACTCAAGGTTACAGAGATTTACTACTGTGTTTTCTTCTCAGATTATGGCTTTAGCTCTTACTTTTAGATCTATGATCTATTTTGAGTTAATTTTTGTTTATGGTATGAGTGAGGGCTCCAACTTTATTCTTTTGCATGTGGATATCCAATTATCCCAGTATCATTTGTTGAAAAGACTATTCTTTCCCCATTGAATTATCTTGGCATCCATGTCAAAAATCAGTTGACCATAAATGTAAAGGTTTATTTCTGTACTCTCAATGCTAGCCTGTTGGTCTATCTGTTTTAATGCCAGTGCCACACTGTCTTAATTAGCTTAGAGATTAGACTCTGCTGTGTGTCCTGCTGTTAAAGATGGCCCAGCAAACATTTGTTTACCAGACATTTGCTTTTCCATCTCGATGTGAATTGCCTTTTTCCCCTTTGAAGTTCCAAACCACTACCCCCCTGCTCTTTAGCTCCATATGGCATGTTAACCTTAAATACCCACCTTGCCCCTTGGGCCCCATGTTCTTATGGAACCATTGTATGTACATACATAATTAATTTGGCTATTTTTTTCCTGTTAACCTGTCTCATGTCAATTTAATTCTTAGACTAGCCGGAAGAACCTAGAAGGGTAGAGGAAAATGTCTTCCTCCCCAACAGTATGAATACCAGTAAATTATTTTCCGCAACTAAAAATACTGAGACATTTTAGTGCCTTGTGTTTGTGAAGACAGTGTAATTTGACTTTGCCTTGCATTACCTACAGAAATTATTCTGTATTGTAAAAATAAATTGTCTTGAAATTATAAAAAGTAAAATACTCACATTTCAGCGTTTTGTTGTGGTTTTGTTTTTTTAACTGTATTTGTAGTTAAAGTGATCTCTCATTAAATGAGCCTATCATGTAACAATGACCATTTTGGAAGGCCATTTGGCCTAGGTAGATAAAGGCTTTGGGTCAGAATGTAGAGGAGAAATTCTATCTCATTTCTAGATTATCCAGATTTCTAGATTATTGGAGGGGACCCCAGTTCATAACAAAGCATAGAGTGAAGAACAAACAGCAGCTACAGAAGGATCCAAAAGAATGTGATAGTGGAAAAAGTATAGAAGTGGGTGAAGAAAGAGGAGGCAGCTGCAGAAGTCTTGATAGGTCTTGGCAAAGAGGCTAGTACCCACACATGCATTCCTAGGCCTTCTAAAGCTGTAGCTACCTCTGGGAGGGAAATTTCTGAGAGTGGAGTGTGTTGTTGGAACACATCCTCTTCAGTAGTGCGGTTACTGCAGTAATTGAATTACCTCTTACCATTTGGATCATATGGCAATATTTTCTGTTGGCAACGCTGAGTGTCCAAAGGGAGTGAACGTGATTGTTTTATTAAGTCTTTTTAAATCTTATGAGCTGACTTAGGGAAGAGATGATAGATGTGAAAATGCTTGGCATGGCGAAGGGCACAAAGTAGGCAATGAGAAATGTTGGCTGATGTTAACCTGTCCATAATATTCTGTAATATTTAATAGCCTTGGCTAGGGAATCCAGCAGACCCAGGTTAAGTGATCTTCCACTAATGTGTTAAGTGATCCTAAGCAAGTGACTTGATTTTCTTTAACTGGAAATTGCTCAAATTTCCTTTCACCTCTAAAATTCTACAGTTCTATTGCATTCATATAGGAAAAAAAAAAGCTTTACATAAAGATTATTCTTTTAATAGATGTGGAAGCTTGTGTTGTTGTTCTCAACTTTTACAATTTTAACTAGGGTACACTACATGAATAAGATTCTTTATTGCATTATCTAAAGCCAACCACTGATTTATTTGAAAACAAAGGGTTTCTTTGCAGTGTCATTTAGCCTGGCATTGCCATGAATCCAAGAATTATTCTACACTAATCGGAGAACAGTAATGCAGTTGTACTTAAATTTAGAGTTCCACGCAAGCCATTCAGCAGAGATGAATTGAGGTGAACAAGTACTTTTAACTTAATTTGCAAAAACTTCTAATACAAACAAGAGGAATTTACTGCAGGAATCAGTGTAAAGCAGGTTAGAAGTGTGGCTCGGATCCTGCAAAGCTGTCGGAGAAATTATCGCTGCTTTTTGTTCTGTTTGTTAAATGAATCTGTGTGATTTCTAGTCAAATTTAATGATCATGTAAAACTTAGGAGCATCTCTACCATTTTGAAATGTTGATGGATGGTGTGAGTGTTAGAAAATGCATCAGTACAGTATGGTTGATCATCTTTGTTTTTAAAGGGTGCCAATGCCTGGCTTCAAATAAGGCTGTATGGAATCATATTCATGTAGTTGTAATGGAAAAAAATTCTCCCCCCCCCCTTTATACTACATGCAACACTCCGAACATTTCTGTACTCTTGTCATCAAATCTGTGGTAGTTTTCCCCTCACCAGCCAATTCTCAGACATCAGCTGAATGTCCTACAATTTAACTCACTTCTGACACTGTCTGCCTGGAGATTCCACGGGTTAAGTGCTCAGTTCTATAAACAGTAATACCTTGGTTTGCGAATCATGCTTGCAAACCAAGGTATTACTGTACTTATATTGCAAGACATCACTTGTTTACCACATTAAAATGTATTAGAAATGTTTGCTCGTCTTGTGGAACACTTGCAAACCACGTCACTCACAATCCAAGGTTTTACTCTACCTGTCCCCCCGCCCCCAATCAGCCACAAACCAAAGGTCAAGGTTGTTACCTGTTCTGACCAACAGGCTGTATGTCAGTTTCCAAACACTCCGATTAATTTGTTAGAGCGGCTCACCAAACTTGGGGAAATTGTTGACTTACTAGATTACTGGTTTATTGTAAAAGGATAACTCAGGACCAGCCAGATGGAAGAGATGCACAGGGCAAGGTGTGCGGGAAGCGAGGAGGGAGCTTCCATGCTCTCCATCTCAGAGCACCACTATCCCCACACCTCCATGGGCACCAACTCAGAAGCTCTTCCACCCGCATCCTTTTGGGATTTTATGGAGGCTTCATTATGTAGGCATGGTTGATTAAATCATTGGCGTTTGTTGGTGATTGATGCAACCTCCAGCCCCTTTCTTTCCCCAGTGAAGAGAAAATTCCAACCCTCTAATCTAATCAGATCAGTTCCCCTGGCAGCCAGTACCCATCCTTAAATGACCGAGGGGCTTTCCAGAAACTCATTAATATGAACTCAGGTGTGATTGAAAGAGGCTTGGTCTATGAATAGCAAAAGACACCTATTTCACCTTCATCAGCTTCATCACTTAGGAAATTCCAAGGATTTTAGGAGCTCTGTGCCATAAATGGACAAAGANAAAAAAAATCATTCTTAGTTTTGTAGTTCTAAGTGTACAGAGTTGTGCAGTTGACATTTTAGTCCATTCCGACACGTCTCTTTCTCTTTTTTTTGGGAATTGTTCTCCTTTTACCCCGACTATCTCTTCTCATGAATATTTGGTTGAATTATTTTTGTCTCTAAGGAAATGATTTTTTTATTAATGAAAGATGAGACATATCAATGACTTAGCAGAGAAGAATTTTTAAGAGATTTATAAGACTGTGTCCCCCGTTAGATTTCCTTTATTTCTGATTCCCACTAACATTAACATCATTTATTTCTATTTGTCCTTTTAAAAACCCACTCAAGCGTGAACAAAAGTCTCTGTCCCATTGAATTTTTTTATTAGTTTCAAGTGTACAAAACAAACAACATAGTGATTAGACATTTATATACCTCACAAAGTGATAACCCTAATAAGTCTATCACCCATCTGACGCTGTACATAGTTATTACAATATATTGACTATATTCCCTATAGCTGTACTTTATATCCCTGTGACTATTTTTTTTAGTTGACATTCAATATTATTTTATATTAGCTTCAGTTGTACAGCATAGTGGTTAGACATTTATATAATTTATGAAATGATCCCCCGATAAGTCTAGTACCCATCTGACACTATACGTAGTTTTTACGCTATTATTGACTATATTCCCCGTACTATACTTTACATTCCCATGACTATTTTGTAGCTACCAATTTGTACTTAATCCCACTGAATTTGTTGCTTTTGTTGGACATTTCAGGATTAGAAGTTTGCCTTTGAGTTGCAGAACAATATGTATAAAATACTACCTCTGTGTAGAAAAACAAGAAAGAAATAGGAATATATTTTTGCTTTGTATCTCTAAGCAGAAAGAGACTCTAGAAGGATACATAAAAAATTGTTTATCTGTTTGCGATTGGGTGATGAAAACTGGGTTCATAGGAACGGGTGAGAAGCAGACTCTTCACCATATCTCTTTTATAATTTTTGGTTTTGGGGCCATATGAATATGTAACCCATTGTAAAAGTAGTTTAAAAAATCATGTCTTTGGGTTCCTTGACTTAAAAAAAACAATAGACCTGTATATTCCTGTTGTCCCTTTTCCATATGTCTTTAGCAAAGTTGTTTCGTACTTTTTTTTTTTTAAAGAATACATGTGTATTCTAGCCTCAAAGGAGTAATATTTCGCAGGCATCTTGACCTGACTTTCTTCTCCTCAAGTTCTTTCTTGAGATTCATTATGAAGCCTTCCCTTAGGAAATTTTGATACTGCAAATAGGGCCAAACCTTAAGTTATTGTTGGCTTAGATGAGGAGCCATTCATCTGAAATTATCTGCAATACTCTGCCAACTGGATACTCAGTTGTTTCCTAATAAAATTGTTGGATAATACCAACCTAATCTGTGCAGAGTTACTTGATTTTCCGTCCCCCATGGTATCTTTTACCTTATCAACATGGTTATAATTTACCTACTTAATATCATATGGGTTTGGTGCTTTTAGAAAATAAAGGTTGGTTTACTTTTAGTATTTAGGTAATTCTGCTCTTTTCAGTACACACTAAGCTAAACAGTTTTTCATCAGGCTTTTTGTAGTTTTTGTCATTGGACTGGTATTTTACCCTGAGGAGAGCAAAGAGAAAGGAACTTATATTGAGCACGTTCCATGTGCTGGGTGCTTTAGAGACATTATCTCATTAAATAACTCATAATAACTCTCTGGGGGTAGGTGTGTAGTTTTATTTTACAGATGAGAAAATTGGGGCTTAGTGAGATTTTGAAGGTAGCCGTGCGTGTCTAACACAGGGCAAAACTGATCTGAACAGGTCTACTTGGCTTTACCAAGAGGTCTGCTGTGCCTTTGAGAAGGGGGTAAGGGCTAACTCCTCTCAAAGGCCCTCATCAGAAAGAACAGGCAGAATTGATTTACAGATAACTCAGATTACCATTTGCTCAAGAGTATGAAAACTGGCTTTTCATTTTTACTTTATTATTCTGAGATTATATTAATGTTGTAATCTGGAAACTGCTTCCAGCCTTCAGGAAAAAAGCTGACTGAACATATTTTAAATAACCTGTAAGTCTTGCCTAATAGAAGAGGGCTTAAAATTCTAAATTTAATTGCTGCATGTGTTCAATTTTGAACCAACAGAATTTAAATGTCTTATGTTGTCATCTGCAGAGCTGTCACAGTCCTGTTAGCGACCAAGGGCCAGTGAACTTTGTCAACTCTGACAAATGGTGTCGTCAGATTCTCAAATCCCTTCACAATGATAACCAGCAGCACTTACGAGAATCCCTGGAAATAGAGCAATCAGCAGGTGCAAATACTGCGATGAGCTCCTGCTAGCCAAGTAAGAATGAAAGAACATTGTAGGTCTGAATTCCTATGATTCGGTTATCTAATAAAATCTATTTATGTTCTGGGAAAAGATGGTGAAAATGATACTGAGGAAATTCAAGTGATTAGAAAGCTATTATAAAAAGGGTCACAGAAAGTGAGTAGAGAAGACAGAATAAGCCCACAGCATACATTGGAGTATCTTACACTTAACACTTCAAACAAACAAACAAAAACAGCTTATCTAGACAATTCACATGCCACTAAATTCACGCTTTTAAAGTATACAGTTTAGTGGTTTAGTCACAGAGTTGTGCAGCCACCATCACTATCTAATTCCAGTACATTTTCCTCATTCCTAAAAGGAAGCCTGGACCCATTAGCAG
>NW_017732250.1:469059-486825 GCF_001890085.2 Hipposideros armiger | reverse complement strand
AAGAGCTCACTCAAGAGTTTGAGCTCTGAGCAACAGCGGTTCGAGTCCAGCCCGAGCTGAGCAGCCGCTGAGCTGCCAACAGGTAGCAAGGATGGTCAGAAAAAAAAAAAAAAAAGTGGAATAAAGCTTGGGTCAGGAAGAGAAGGTTTCTGGGTAAGTGATTGTGTTGAAGACTATGATGGTTGGGTAATTCTATACTTCCCTGATTATCATTTGCTCTTAAGCAGTTCTAGGACCCACCAGATCTAGAGATGACCTACTGGATAGTATTGACTTTTAGACTTATTTTTATAGGTGAAAAGCAAGCAGCATTTTCTCATTTCATCTGAGGTGTTCTGCTATAACATTTTGAGCTTACAAACCAGTTTTATTTTAATGTCTATGATTAAAGTTTACCACTCAGGTTTCTTTTTTGCTTTGCTTGTTTGTTTTTTGTCTTTCTTTTTTAGTTTTTAACTTTTTTTTTTCTTTTACCACTAAGGTTTCAATTATAATGTTCTTATAGCAGAATGAGTCTTTGGACTATGACATTTAATAGAAACTTTATTCAAACTTTTGTGTAATCATATGTAGTAACAGAATACTTCTTTAAAATTTATATGTTATAAAATGGTCACAAATGGAATGAATGTTACTGACAGGCATTGGTATGAGTAGAAGTAGCAGGTTGCCTCTGGCAACTCATTACCTTTTTTCAGCTCCTCTGAGAGATTATACCAACAGTGGTTAAGAATGGGGGTCTGGACTTAGCCAGACCATAGTTCAAATAGTGGTTCATCCATCACTTACAGTTTCCTCACCTGTAGAATAGGCATAGTAATAGGACATAACTCATAGGGTTGTTACGAAGTTTAACATAAATAATACTTGTCAAGCACTTAACACAGTGCTTGGGTGCTCAATAAATGTCAGTAATGAATAATAGTCTTAATGAACAAAATGGTATGGCCTTAACTTTGTTTCTCTTTTATTAATTACTTCAAAGAAAGACATATACCACAGCTTTTCCTGCATTAAGTCCTAAGAAGCTGTAAGGGAGGCGATCTGGAGAATAGTAAAGGAAGGATTCTTTAGAGATGACCCCTGACCAAAGCATTAAGATGATAGTCCCATTCCCCGCAAGGTGGTGTTCCCAGGTTTCTGACTCCAGCCCGTTGCCTTTTTGGGGTTACAGTAGCTCTCTGTGGGTGATTAAAGTTTTCCTGGTTTACCTGCATCTTGTGCTGGTGACGCCCAAATCCAGGGTTCCTATCCTGGCCTTTAACCTTTGCCCTTTAGATTGACATGTCCAACTACCTACCATCAGATAATGAGCTTCACATAGTGCAACCCTACAGGTTGTCCAAAGTCAGCATGTATAAAATAAAATATATTTTCTTTACCCTTTTCCTGGTACCTCACCCCCACTTTTCATCTATTTCATCTTCCTTTTATTGTCTCTATTTAATTTACAGTATGACCATCCACCCAGAAACCTGAGAGTCTTTCAGGCTTTGTCTCCCTTACTGACTGCATCCTATCATTCACAAAGTCCTCCTGATACTACCTCCTAAATATTTCTCAAGCCTGTCGCATCTGTGCTATGTCTACTAGAGCCTCTTGAGGCTCTCATCATCTTCTACCTTTTTCAGTGGCCCTTCTTAAGAGATGTTTCTACCCTCATCTTGATCCCACCCTTTCTCCGTTCATTTTCCACGTTGTTTTCAAGTGATCTAAAGCAAAGATCTGACCATTGTCATTCCTACATGTATATAAATACATTCTTCATTCTTGCAATATCAAGTCCAAGGTCCTTAGCATGGCTTGTCAGGCTCTTGTGATCTTCTGACCTCTGCTTATCTCCTGCCATTTTCTAGGCTCCTGCTCTCAGCTCCAACCATAATAATTACTTCCACAGGCATTATGCTGATTCACCCCTGTGTGCTTGGAGTATTTTTCGTCTGTTGTTCACTAACTTGTCCAATTGCCAGTGCTAAGCTCAGCAGCCACCTTCTTTAGGACGCCTTCCCTAACCTTCATTTTCCTTCCTACACTGCCTCCCCAAGCTGAACCACCTGCCTCTCGCCTGTGCTTCCGCTGTAACCCTGGCTACTTCTCTTCTAATACACTATTGTACTGGACTTATCTCTTGCAGCCCTAGACTTTCACTAGGCTTCTGCTTATTTCCAGAGGTGGGAGTCATAGTTGTCATTAATATTATTTGTCAACATGGGAGCACTAACAAAGTAAGTCAGAAATAAGAAATATGCGATTTGGTCCTATGAAAATAATATTAAGTTCAGTCATTCTGTGTGGACTCTTTTTTTTTTTTTAAAGATTTTATTGGGGAATTGGGGGAGGGGAACAGCACTGGGGAATCGGGGAAGGGGAACAGACAAGTTGCTGTTATTTTTTGTTCTTTGGTCTAGTTGTGGAGGACGTTGCTTCACTGGCCTATGTTGGTATTATCATTGCGCTCTTCCTGGGCGAGGCAGATTGGTCTTCGGCCACTGGATGGCTGCTCACGACGGCTCTCGCTGGCTGCTGGCCACTCATGCCAGCTGCCTGCCATTCACGGTAGCTCATATCAGCCCACTGCAGCCCCACTGTAGCCTACGCCGTCATCGGTGACTCACAGCAGCCCAGCTCCAGGTCGAGCTGTTGTTCACCATCTTAGCTGTAGAGGGCGCAGTGTCACTGGCCCATGTGGGATCCGAGCTGGGGTCCTGCTGCTCAGAGCTGGTGTCCCAAGCCAACTCTTAACCAACACGCCACTCAGCCGGCCCCTGTGTGGACTCTTTCCTATTTATACTTCGGCACCGTAGACTCCTCTTACCACACCAGAATGCTGACCTCACTGGGGCTCAGCTCTCAACAGTTTTTATCCATTTCATTACATGTCAGGTGACAGTATATGAAGTTGTTTGATTGTAATATAGCACAGCTCATAGAACATAGCAGAACCTCAAAAAAGTTTGCGTTAATGAATACTAAACTCTGTTTATGCAAACTGAGCCCTGTGGCTGATTACTCATGTTAGTCTGGTCATCTGCTCACACCTTAAAAAAAGGCTAAAAATAATGGTCGACTACCTCCCCCCATTCTATCCTGCATACCAGAAGAGACTAATCTCCTTACAGCTCTATTTTAATTGCATGCCTACCTTTCTTAACCTACAATAGCTCTTTATTAGTTCAAGTCCAGACTCCTCACCCCGTCTTACGTATTCAACGAAGCAGTCCTCATGGTTATATCAGTTTACTTAACAGGCATAGTAGGCAGGGGGTATGGGTTGGTGGCTCTTACCTGGAACAGATTTTGACTTTTCAAATCTAGGCTTCAGCCACAGAGTATAGACTATCAAATTCTATGTAGGTACGTGAAACAAAAACTTTGTATTCATCAAATATTTTTTGAGTGCCCCACTCTGGGTTAGGCACTGTAACAGCGGATGGGGCTTTGGTGGGAATCCAAATCAACATAACCTCTGCCTTTCAAGGAGATCCTGGCCTAATTGTGAAGACAAATGAACAATTACAATCCAGAGTAGGAAGTGCTAGGACAGGAGCCCACAGCGGGGGCACCTAATCCAGCTGTGGAATCAGGGAAGGCTTCTCAGGCTCCGTGACATCTAGCTTGATGGCAGTTGACAGGCTGTGCATTACAGGAACAGCAAGTGCAAAAGCCTAGTGGGCAGAGAGCCTGGTACCCTCAAGAAAGTGACAGAAGTTTCTTAAGGCTGGACCTCTGTTTGTATTACTGTAGTAGATCATAAAAGAAAAGAAAGGATATCTCTTTGTCCTATCCGGGACTTGCTTGCCCGTCCCCTCAAGGCCTAAATTGTTGAAATCAATGTATTTATTCCTTTCTATTTTAAAAGTTTTAGGAGGAAAAAAAATCAGAATGAATAAAATACGTTTCTGTTGTTTTCACTGACATCCAGCTTCCAGTCAAATGTTATGTTGTTTTTAATTTACGTAATTTTTATGCATATAAAATTAATGAGTCATAGTGCGGTGGTATAGACATCGCTGCAGCTTGCTGTCACTGTCCCCCAAAACCCTCCCCTACTTCTTAGAGCATATTTACCTCGATACACTCCTCAGATCTCCATTGCTGTTAGAATAACATCAGACCCCTTAGCACGGTTGTCAAGACTTTTGTGGTTAGTTTCTCCAACCTGCCTCTCTATCAGTATTTTCTACTCCTCTCCTTTATCCATTCTTACCCTTTGCTCTGCCATACTTTCAGCATACCCTCCGTTTTCCTGCTTTTGAGCCTTTACTTATCTTCCCTTCTGGATAACCATTCTTTTCTTTCACTGCCTGTCACACTATGGTCCTTTCTTGAAAGCTCAGGTCAGATACTTCTATTAAGTCTCTAATTTTCTTGTTATCCTCCCTGCCCCTCCAGTTCTCTACTCCAGGAGTGGTTTTCTTCTTTTTAATAAGACATGCCATAGTCTTTTGTAGTGTTTTTAAAAATGTGGGTCACAAGCCATTAGTGACTTGTGAAGTCAATTTAGTGGGTTGTGACCAGCATTTAAAAACCTGGAATAAAATAGAACAGAATAGAAAATATTAAAATGTGTTGTACGTAAAAAGAGGTAATATTTATTCCATGTACTTTTGTTGCAGTTATAGATACATATGAGTGTGCTGACTCATCATGTAAGAAATATTTCTTACTGTAGGTCTTGGTCAAAAACGTTTGAAAAACACTGGTTCATATCACATCTATATATTAGCTCCCCAAATAGAGCTAAATATTCAGGCTCGAAATATTTCCAACCTCTCCATTTAATATAGTACCTAGGATGCTTTGTTCATCAGAAATGTTGATTTTTTTTTAACTTGTCTCTAATTCTTCCTGTAACAGCCTTGCCATAAATTTCCCATACAGTTCAGTCTAGGATTGGAATCTCCCAACTCCATTCTCCCTCTGGAAAACTTCCTCTAGGAGTCCTCTGCCCTCCATTTCCAATCTGGACTACTGCAGCACAGTTGTCATTCTGGAAATTTTTTTGTGCGTCTTACTGGGGCTGAATCCCTTGTTGATTTTTTTTTCTTATTCTGTTATTTTGATAGAGCACATAATCCAATAGCTTTCTGAGAAAGAGTACATAAGAAATATTTTTTTAACCTTATATTGTTTAAAAATGCCTGTATTCTACCTTCGCATTTGAGTGACATTTGGGCTGGCTATAAAAATCTAAGTTGAAAATGGTTTTCCTTCAGACTTTTAAAGAAATGTCTTCTTTAATGTCTTCTAGCTCCATTGTCTTCTAGTTTCTACTGTTGCAGTTAAGAATCCTTGCTATTCTTATTCCTGAACTTTTGTGTGTCACCTCTGTCTTCCTCTCTGGAAGCTCTTAAATTTCCCTTTTATACTTTCTTTTTTGAAATATTATAGTGATCTGCCTTGTGATGTCTCCTCTTCAACCATTTGCTAGGTACTCAATGTACCCTTTCAATCTGGAATTTATATTGTTCATGCCTCAGAAAAATTCTCTGATAATTTCATCCTCACTATTTTCTCTTTCTAGATCTTTGATAAGTTGTGTGTTTGACCTTTTGGATCAGTCCTCTAATTTTCTTACTGGTTTTTCCTGTTGTCCACCTTTTTGGTATTTTGTTGTACTTTCTACAAGAATCTCTCAACTTTATCTTCCAACCTTTCTATTGAATTTTTTGTTTTAGCTGTCATTATTACTTTCCAATAGCTCTTTCTTATTCTCTGATTGTGCTTTTTTATTCTTATTTTTAAAAATATTTTATTCTTGTTTTTTTGCATATAATGTTTTCTGTCTCTTTGAAGGCATTTTTTTTTATAGATAAAAACCTTTTGTCTATTCCTGGTATTCTAGTGCCAGTTTTTATGTATTCTAGTTTATTTGTTGTTTTTTTGTGGTTTTTTTTTTACTTTGGTCCTTTATGTTAGAGGTTTTTCTTAAGTGTTTGGTGATTATTTAAGAGTGATACACTGAAAGAATACATTAAAAACTGAATAAAAGTTCTGTGTATCTGGGTGGCACTTGTTAAAGGTGAGCCAGCTTTTTTGATGGGGATCATCACAGATTTCATCATTTCATCATCAGCTGTTTTTTCCAGGATCATTCAGTTTTTCCAGATAACAAGCCTTTCCTCTTTTGCCTGTTGTACCAAATCCTGAGCCTTTCTCCAAATCTGCAGGTTTGGCCAGCTGGCTCTTGCCTGGGGTCCCTTCTGCAGGCCCTCAGGGTTTACCTTGTTTCACTCTGCCCATTTCCTGCTCCTCCATGGCCTTTATAGCTTCATATAGTATAGAGTTTGTGTTGTGTTTTCCCTATTGTTTTAAGGTGACTTCTGAGGGAAAGGACTGAAACTTCGGTGCCAACCTTTTTTTTTTTTTTTAAATTGGGGGGTTGGGGGGATGGGAACAGCGCTAGGGAATTGGGGGAAGGGGAACAGATAAGTTGCTGTCTTTTTTTTGGTTATTGTTCTTCAGTCTAGTTGTGGAGGACGTTGCTTCACTGGCCCAAGTTGACACCATCATTGCACTCTTCCCGGGTGAGGGCAGATCATTCGCCGGCTTCTGGACAGCTGCTCACTGCGGCTGCTGGCTACATACGGTAGCCCATGGCAACTCGCTGCCACAGGGGCTGCAGCCTACACCATCGCTGGCGACTCATGGCAGCCCAGCTCCAGGTTGAGCTGTTGTTCAGCATCTTAGCTGTGGAGGGCGGTGTCACTGGTCCTCATATGTGGGATCCGAACTGGGGCCCTCTGGTGTCCCAAACCAGTTCTTAACCATTGCGCCACTGGGCCGGCCCGGTGCCAACCTTTTAAAATGAGAAATCCTTGGGCCGGCTGAGTGGCGCATTGGTTAAGAGCTGGCTTGGGGATGCCAGCTCTGAGCAGTAGGGCCCTGGTTCAGATCCCACATGAGGGCCAGTGACACTGCCCTCTACAGCTAAGATGGTGAACAGCAGCTCGACCTGGAGTTGGGCTCCCATGAGTCACCTGCGAAGGCATAGGCTACAGCCCCTGCTGCAGTGGGCTGCCATGGGCTACTGTGTGTGGCTGGCAGCTGACGTGAGCTGCCAAGAGACACGGTGAGCAGCCGTCCAGAGGCCGGCAACTGTTCTGCCTCATCCAGGAAGAGCGCAATAATACCAATATAGGCCAGTGAAGCAACGTCCTCCATAACTAGACTGAAGAACAAAAGGACAGCAACTTGTCTATTCCCCATCCCCCAATTTCCCAGCGCTGTTCCCCTCCCACAATTCCCCAATAAAATCTTAAAAAAACAAAAAAAAACAAAAAATGAGAAATCCTTTCCTGAACTTTTCAATTCACAAGTTTCTCAATATACATAATTGAAGATGGAAGGAATATGCTAATGTTTCTCCTACACAGGGATGTTGAAACCTAATTAATTATTTTAATGCATTTATGAAGATAAATCCTTGTGTAAGTATTAATTAGCATGCTGTTTTCCAGAGAGCATAGAAAGAATGCTATATAGATTTTAAATTACCTTTTATAGCTTACCATTGCAAAAAAACAGTGTTTTTTTTCCCCTTGTAACTTTAAATTTTGACAGGCCAGTGTTTGTTGGTCTCTCATGGCCAATCCAAATTTCCAGAGTATGGCATCAGGAGATGATTCATAACACTACAAAGCATCCTGAATGTGACTTTGTGAAAGTTGTTAGTTCTCATGATATTAAGGTGTGCAGTTTACTTTTTTTTTTTTAAGATTTTTTTTATTGGGGAATTGGGTGATGGGAACAGCGCTGGGGAGTTGGGGAAGGGGAACAGACAAGTTGCTGTCCTTTTGTTATTCAGTCTATTTGTGGAGGACGTTGCTTCACTGGCCCAAGTTGGCACCATCATTGTGCTCTTCCCGGGNGGTTGAGCTGTTGTTCAGCATCTTAGCTGTGGAGGGCAGTGTCACTGGCCCTCATATGTGGGATCCGAACCGGGGCCCTCTAGCATCCCAAGCGAGTTCTTAACCATCGCGCCACTCGGCCGGCCCCAAGTTTGTATCTCTTAATTCCCTTCATCTTTACACCCTCACTTTCACCCTCCTCCTCTCTGGCAACCATCAGTTTGTTCTGTCTACAACATGTGTATTTCTTAACTCATTAATAGGACTATTTCCTTAGAAATGAAATATATAAAAATTTAAAAAAAAATAGTACAGGAAGGGTTATAATGAAAAGCAACAGTCTCCCAACTTACCATTCCTCTGAATCAAATACTGTTGTAAGAAAAAAACCACCTTTTATTATCGAAAATGTCAAACATAAAAGTCTTAATAGTATAATTAACCTCCATAAACATGTTGCCCAGTTTCAACATTTATCTTCTTATTGCTAAATCTTGTTCAGCTAATCACTGCCATCCCCCACACAGAGACAGTTTTGAAGCAAATCTGAGACAGCAGTTCATGTCATCCATAAATATTTCAGTATTATCTCAAAAATAGTGACTCTTTTTAAAAAACAGCATAATAACAGCATCATACCAAAAAAATCCCCAATGATTTCTTAATGTCATTAGATAGCCAGTCATGCTTAAATTTCCCCACTTGCCTCATAATTTTTTTAGTTTGTTTAGTCCAAGAAAGATCCAAGTAATATCCATATATTCCAACTGGTAGTTAACATATTTTTTAAGTCTTTTAATTTATGTTTCCTGCCTTTCTTTGTTTTTTCCCTTGTAAGTTATGTAATGAAGAAACACGGCCATTTTTCCTGTAAAGTTTCCCATTAAATGTAGCTGATTGCATCCCTGAACTGTTACTTGCCAGGTACCTCTGACCCTTGTATTTCTTATAAATTGAAAGTTAGAGCTAGAAACTTGATGAGATTTGGGCTCAAATTTTTTGGCAAGAGTACTTCCTAAGTGATGATGTGTTTTCCATGAGGAGGCATAAAATATCCGGTTGGCTCTCCTTTTATAAGATGAGCAGCCGTGGGTGATCACTGCCTTCGATGCATGAATTCCTTCAGGGTTACAGAATGGTGGTATTCTAACTTATCCTTTATTCAGTAGCTGGAATTCTTTTGTAAAGAGAAACTTCCCTTCATAGACTACAGTAATACCTTGGTTTGCGAGCATAGTTTGTTCTGGAAACAAACTACTCGTATTGCAAGACATCGCTCGTTTACCAAGTTAAAATGTATTATTAGGTTGGTGCAAAAGAAATTGTGCGTTTTGCCATTAGGAATAATGGCACAAACCGCTATTACCTTTGCACCAACCTGATAGAAATGTTTGCGCGTCTTATGGAACACTCGCAAACCAAGTTACTCGCAATCCAAGGTTTTCCTGTATTTGGTTTACCTTATATTAGAAAGGCAGGATAGAGGCTTAATTCTTACTTTATTTACCTGTTTTGTTTTTTTTTAATTTTTATTGGGAAATTGGGGGAAGGGGAACAGACAAGTTGCTGTTGTTTTTCTTTTTCAGTCTAGTTGTGGAGGATGTTGCTTCACTGGCCCAAGTTGGCACCATCATTGCGCTCTTCTTGGCCCGAGGCAGATCAGTCGCCGGCTTCTGGATGGCCGCTCACAGCGGCTTGAGGGCCGCTCACGCTGGCTGCTGGCTGCTGGCTGCTGGCTACACACGGTAGCCCATGGCAACCCACTGCCACAGGGNAGGGCAGTGTCACTGGCCCTCATATGTGGGATCCGAACCGGGGCCCTCTGGCATCCCAAGCCAGTTCTTAACCATCGCACCACTCGGCCGGCCCTGCAGTTTACTTTTAAAATGGACTGTTTTACTCTTTAACCTCATTTTAATGTTCTTTTTCTTTTGGAGCATGGTTTTTCCATCTCAGTAACTTCAATAAAATTTCTTACAGAGTAACTGCTTACAAATAAAAGACTACGTATCTTCAAGTATTTTAAACAGCCATGCCATTTTTTGAGTAAATAGTACAGAATACCTATTTTAGAAAGTCCCAGACCTAGACTAGTAAGAGCTGGAGTAGACAGATGTGGTATGGTGCCATGTTATGGAAGAATGGTACTGTATTACATGTTATTTTAAAATGCTTTGACATGTGTGCCATTTTAGTGTAAAACTAAAAAACCTCTTATCTTTTAAACTTTTTGCCACTTAGCAATTTACTTTTTAAAAAAAATCTGTTTAATTTCCTAAGTCTTTGTGAGAAATTAACGCAATGTATTTATCGCATAGCATGGCAGGGAGAACACAAGCATTAGTGTTGGACAGGTCTAGGCCCGCGTTTGAGCACTGCCGATTGCTTTGTGAATTTGAACAAGTGACTTAAGAATGTTTCATTTTCTGCATCTGTAAAATGGAGTCAATAAGGTTTCCTATGGGGCATTACATGAGAGAATGCATGTGACGTCCTTAGCACAGGGCTTGGCTCCATAAATGTTAGCTCGTTCTATTGAGGCATGTAAAGCATCTAACATAAGGCCTTTCCCTCCTCCTTTCCTCCTCCGTACTTACCATGTTCTGCTGAGTCAAAACTACCAGTACGAAGTTATATAATACAGATCCTTTCTTCTAATCCTTCAAAGATTTAATTGGGAGATAGTTTTGGTAAACTCAAAAAAACACTGCTACTAAAGTAGTATTTATTTATGTGCAGAGCTTTCTAAAGAGTTGATCCTGTCTGTGCTGAATTAGCAACCTGTAAAAACAGCAGTAGGTTGTTGGAGGGAATTCCAAGTTTTTGAAATAATGTATGCCAAGCTAGTCAGGCTTTGGGTATTACTTAGGAGAATTTATAAATATGTCAAGCCTTGATAGATTCTTCCTTTTTATGTTAATGTACTGTGAATATGCTGGGCTCATCCTGCCTATGGGCTATGTTTTGTCTGGGATCCTCCTGGACCTGACTTAATGCCCACTCACGCTGGGGACCTACAGGACCAGTCCAACCCTGCCCTGACTCACGTTTCCCTCTAACACCACTGATTTTGAGATCAATAAACTGTACTCTGACAAGTAGAAGGAGCAGGCTCATCAATTTTAATTTTGAAAACTGTTTGCATACTATTGTCATCAATTTACTTCGGTTACTTTTATGAAGATGGTGGACTCATCAATTTGAAACCCAACGTGTCAGAGTTGGTCATTAGGGTCTTCTGATTTTGCTATTCAATTATTTCCCATGAAACTCACTAGATATTCTAGTTGTATGAATTTTCATATGAGAGAATGGTGAAGGAAATATGGAATAAGGGATGGATCCATTTCATATTATTCAGAAAATTATTCTTTAATACACCTTCTGAAATTACCTTTGGTCAACATATAACAAAATGGGCAAAATTTGGTTTGTTTTATCTGATAGAGAAATTATTATTTTATAACTGGGCTGGGGTTTTTTTTGCATTTGGCACACTTTTTTTAAATTTTGAAGGTAAATATCATGTAGCTTTGTTGGTACTTTTTTTTTTTTACTAAACTAAAAATCTCCATTTACACGTTTTTATTTAAAAAGTAAAAGGTTTACCATCCTAGGGATATAGTGGACTTAGATTTGAATTGTTTAAAATATTTTTTGTAAACTATTCAATCTCTTTTAACATATTTTTGAGCACATCTAAGAGAATATTTATAGCATATCTGCATAGTATAAACAATAACAATAGGGCTGGCCAAGTGATTCAGTTGGTTAAGAGCGAGAGCTCTGTTCGATTCCTATGTGGGCTAGTAAACTGCGCCCGAGCTGGGCTCCTGCTGAGCTGCTGCTGAGCTGGTAAGAGCACGTGCTCTTAGCAGCAAGGTTTCCAGTTTGACACCTGTATGGGATGTTGGGCTGTGCCTCCCACAACTAAGATTGAACATGGCAGCTCAGGTTGGGCCAGGAATCAAACTGCTAGTTGCTCAGAGTGGCAGGATGGCTCAGCTTAAAAAAATAAAAATAAAAATAAATAACACGGCACCTTGAGCTGACCAGCCGCGAGCTGCCCACAGGTGGGAGATGGCTCAGTGTGCAACAAGGTTGTCCTGCATGGAATGGTGGACTATGCTCCCCTCCCCACCTCCACCCCCCATCCCGCAACTAGATTGAAAACAGTGACTGGACTTGGAGCTGAGCTGCGCCCTCCACAACTAAGATTGAAGGACAACAACTTGACTTAGAGCTGATGGGTCCTAGAAAAACACAATGTTCCCCTTACCCAATTCCCCAACACTGTCCCCTTCCCTAATTCCCCAATAAAAATCTTAAAAAAAAAGAATAACCATAAACAAACACCCATGTATCTACTACCCGGTTTAAGAAATAGAATATTAGCAACACATTAGATTCCCCATGTGCCCTTATGCAATTCAGTTTACCACCCTTCATTCCCCAGGTAACCATGATATAACTTTGTTTTATTATTCCCTTGACTTTTTGTAAAACTAGATTTTGCAACATTTTTGTTTATCCCTAACCAATAAGTTATTGATTTTTTGTATTTGAAACATAAATGGAATCATTTCCCCTGATACTTACTTTTAACATAGTGTTGGTGACAGTCATCCATGTTAACATGTACAGATGTGGTTCATTTATTTTCACTTAGTATTCCATTGAATAATATTCCATTGAATAACTACCCAACAATTTATTGGGTTTTCGGAAAAGTCATGATGCATTATTGCAACAAAAAACACAGAAAAAATACGTCATGACTTTTCTGACAACCCAATAGTTATCTATTTAGTTATCTATTCTTCTCTTAATGGACTTTTGGGTCATTGCTAGTTTTTTGGCTAGTACAAACATTGACTTCTTATAAATGTCCCTTGTTGCACATGAGTGAAAGTGGAATTGCTGGTCCAATTGCGTAATTTCTGAATCTCATGAAAAATGCAATTTCCTTTTCTTTGAATTTAAGGCAGATTTGAGATTAAGATAATTTTTTTTTTTAAATTGGGGAATTGGGGAGTGGGAACAGCGCTGGGGAATTGGGGGAAGGGGAACAGACAAGTTGCTGTCCTTTTTGTTCTTCGGTCTAGTTGTGGAGGACGTTGCTTCACTGGCCCAAGTTGGCACCATCATTGTGCTCTTCCCGGGCGAGGCAGATCAGTCGCCGGCTTCTGGACGGCTGCTCACTGCAGCTGCTGGCCACTCACGCTGGCTGCTGGCCACACACGGTAGCCCATGACAACCTACTGCAGCAGTGGCTGCAGCCTACGCCATCACCCGTGACTCAAGGCAGCCCAGCTCCAGGTTGAGCTGTTGTTCAGCATCTTAGCTGTGGAGTGCAGTGTTCACTGGCCCTCATATGTGGGATCCGAACCGGGGCCCTCTGGCTTCCCAAGCCAGTTCTTAACCATCGCGCCACTCGGCCGGCCCTAGGAAAAATAGTTTTGCTTTTAAAATTATTTAGAGATAATGGATTTATTCAGAAAGGTCAGGAAGTGAAGAATTCCAGATTATTTAGATATATTAATATATAGCTATAGAGATATAGATATGAGGTAAAGATACAGTAAATTTCAAGAATCAGAATATAGTATTAATAATAATGGCTAACTTTTATTAAATACATATAGAACAGATGACTATCCTGGTAATGCCAATTGAATAATTGAATATCAGCCACTGCCTGGAAGTAATTTTGGGGATGTGCATGTGTGTAAATCTCTGAATAACGGAAGTGAAAAAATTGCCTTCTGATTTCTTGATTTGGGGACAAAAAAAAGGAGGAGAGGATTTTCCATTCATTTAGCTTGTTTTGATTCCCAGTGCCATCAAAATTGTCTGAAAGTAAAATGGACTATAAGGTACTGAATTAATTTTTCACTTTGATGTTGGGAATTCTGTAAAAGATGAGCCGATATAGTTATTATAACTGTTAGCTTTATAATTAGTGTTTATTCCCAAAACATTCCTTTCTGTATATTGGGAAATATTTTACATGTGAAATTTATGTGCACTGCTGATACAATACCCTCTCTTCTGAAAAATCCTCGTTTTACAACTATCTAAAATTCTCTCACTTTTTGGATTGCCTCCCTTTTTCATGACATCCTTACTTAAGACATTTGTTTTTGACCCTGCCTGAGCTAGGCATCTGTTTTTCTTTCTGTCTTTTTTTTTTAATTAAAGATTACCAGTATTGAATTAAATTTAATTAGTAAAGTTATATACGTTTCAGGTGTACAATTCTGTAATACATCATCTATATATCACATTGTGTGTTCACCACCCCGAGTCAGTTCTCTTTCCATCACCATATATTTGATCCCTTTTACCCTCATCTACCACCCCCTCCCCCCTTACCCTCTGGTAACCACTAAACTGTTGTCTGTGTCTATGAGTTTTTGTTTCTTTCTTTGTCTTGTTCCTTTTGTTGCTTTCAGTTTTATATCCCACATATCAGTGAAGTCATATGGTTCTTGACTTTTTCTGTCTGACTTATTTCGCATACCATAATAACCTCAAGATCCATCCATGTTGTTGCAAATGGCACTATTTCATCTTTTCTGATGGCAGAATAATATTCCATTGTGTATATATACCACATCTTCTTTATCCAATCATCTATCGAAGGACACTTCGGTTGTTTCCATGTCTTGGCCAATGTAAATAAAGCTAAGTGCTAGAGATGTAATAAGAAACAACATCCAATTCTACCCTCAAAGAACTTAGAGTTCAGTGGGAGAGAAGGATATGTAAACAGGCAATTCCCAGGCATTTTTCTTTGATAAAGGTTGGTTCATATTTAGTCTAAAAAAGGGGTAAGGGAAAGCCTCCACTATTAAGATACTTTTAAAAATCTGTTCTTTGGGTAAAAAGAAATACTCAATAAATTTAAATTCTTGTTTACTTATTAATTTTTATACATCTATTTTCAGAGTTTAAAAGAAAAATAATTTATTATGAGATTCCTAAAATATCACTCTGTTTTCTTGTTTGGATTTCATGAAAAAGAGGAACTGCTTTTCTCATTGCTTCAAGTATTTTTTTTCTTTTAATTTCATGAGTCATGACTTCTGGAAACTTCTTATTCAGAAAACATTTAGCAGTCATTGATCACATCTTGTGATTTTATTTTAAGGAAATCATAAGTATGGCATGATGTTTAGAACTATGTAAACAACACATGGGATAATGCCTTGAATCCACATATACTCATACACTTAATAAATATGAGTATTTTAATACTGGATCTTCATTGTAAGAAAAAGCAGCTACACGATATGAATAATCTCTGGTTATTGAATGTCATTTATTGAGAAGTCAATCTAATAGGGACTAAAAAGTGTCCAGTAGATTTGGCCATGAGGCTAGCTATGTGCCAAAGCAATTTGGGAAGTGAGGGGTGGTAGCTGATGACATTGGGTTGAAGATTAAACAGTAAAGGAGGAGAAGACAGCAAGTGTGGACTCTTCATTCAGTAAAACTTGGTGAGTGTGTATTAGGGTGACTGACCACCCAGGACTGCAGGGTTTCCTGGGATTCAGGATGTTTAGTGTTAAAACCAGGACAATCCCAGGCAAAAAGGAGCAATTGGTTGCTCTGTGAGCTAGATTCTATGCTAGATTCTGAGGCTGTAAAAAATAGACATACAAAGAGAGAATTATATAATATGATAATTTAGGATATAAATTTAAGGTACCGTGGGAACACAAAAGGGGATACTCCCCAGTTTGCAGAAGATGGTCAGAAAGAAGTTGTGAAGGAGAAGGTGAAATGAATCCAGAGAAAGAGCAGGAGTTACCCCAACAAAAACTGGGGGACAGGGGGAAATAACATTTCAGGCAGAGAAAGCACACAGCATTTGGTTTTTAGAGAAACACAAGTAATTTTTTTCCAGAAACAGAAGGGGAAGTTGCTAAAGGCCCTGGGGAAGGGAGCCCAGGTGCTTATGCTGTAGCAGTTTCGGGATGTGGGGGGATGTTGATGGAGGTAAAATCTGGTGGCCTTCATGTTTTCAGTGAGACTGGGGCATTGCTGAAGTTGAGAGACCAGAAGGGGAGCACCAGTTTCTGAGAATGGTCAGAAGAGGCCTGAGAACTACAGAGTGTTAAAAGAAACTAGCTAACACTTACTGAATGAATGCGTCCTTTGTTTCAGGCACTGAGTATGTTATAAACATTATCACATTTAATTATCACAACAATCACAAGAAATAGACGCTGTTACTATCTCCATTTTACACATGAGGAAACTGAGGCACAAAAAAGTTAACACTAGCCCAAGTTTACACATTTCCTAAGAGGTAGAAATCAGAATTCTGTAGGTTCTATAGAGTCCTTCACTCTTTACCAACATGTAATACATTTCCACATGTGACTTCACATGACACTAACAACCACTTCTTATGGTATTATTATCCCCAGGTGAGGGGACAGTAACCAGGTAGAATGTTGTCCAAGATCACATGGGTAGTTAAAATATGTGGTTAGGAAGAACTAAAGACACTGTAAAGTGCTGAGACTTCCTTTCGCCACATCACATACTTTCCCAACTTTAAAAGAAAGCATGAACCCACCCTCTCCATATCCAAAAGGATTCTAGCCATCCATTTTTATTTTGGTTGTTTTAATTCAATTTCCCCTAGAAGTCACGGATACTACTTCTTAACTCCTAGCCAAGTTGCAAGATTAGAGGCTCTAGACTTCAAATGCCCTCATGAACCCCTGAACTCCCTTTGCCCTCTGAGCCCTGAGACTTTAGGAAGTGGTAGTGACTCTTTAAAGCTTTGTTTGGTTAGCGATCTCCTATTGCAGTTTGAGAGAAAACTTCAGGAGCCTGGAAGTGGACTCTCAAAGCTTCAGCAGAATTGGCTGTTAAAGGTTGGGGTTGACCATCCCACCAAAGGCAGACAAGGCCCCCGGGAGCACGGAGTGGAGTTGGTTTGTATCTTTGGGATATTCACAGTTCAGGGCTTTCTTGTTTTTAACTTGTGACCAGTTTTGACTTTAAATGATTTCTGCATTGCTTTAGATGATGAATGAGAGAGAATGCAAAGTTACGTAAGGAACAGTGCCCCATTTTTGTATTGCTAGTTAATGGTTGACCCAGGACTAGAGTTAAGTCCTTACCCGCCCCCCCTTAATCTAGTGCTCTGGTGGGATTAAAAGCCAGTTAGACTTTACCACCAAGATTACTGATTTGCTGGCACATATCGTGAGGATGGTGGCTGCCTCAGTATTCAGACTGCTTCCCAGGTAGGCTCACGGACCTGGAGCGTTCATCAGTGAAACTCTGTAATGTGGTAACCACACAACATCCCTTTACTCACTCATTGAGGGAGCCTAGTATATCAAGCACTAAACCACACTAAACCCTGTGGACCCAGGGTGAACGTGACAGGGCAGTCTCTGCCCTCGTGACACGTAGGGTTTGGCAGGAGAGACAGTCATAAAACAATTACACCGAGTGTTTAATTCCATTTGTGTGATAAATGCTATGTAAGGTAAGTATTGAATACTGTGTGAGTGTAACAAGGGCCCTTACTTAAGTCCAGCGTTTAGGAGAGCCTCCCTAAGGAAGTCCAATTCAGGCTGATTGCCAAACTGAATTGTGTAACTTTTATCCCAGTTCATAGGTCGAAGTTCTAACCTGCAGTACCTCAGATTGTGATTGTATTTCAAGATACAGTATTTAATTGAGATTGAGTAAGATCATTAAGGTGGGCTTTAACCCAATATGACTGGTGGCCTTATAAGAACAGGAAATTTGGGGCCGGCAGAGTGGCACATTGGTTAAGAGCTGGCTTGGGACGCCAGAGGGCCCGGTTTGGATCCCACATATGAGGGCCAGTGACACTGCCCTCCACAGCTAAGATGCTGAACAACAGCTCAACCTGGAGCTG
>NW_017732250.1:465234-467804 GCF_001890085.2 Hipposideros armiger | reverse complement strand
GCGAACTACTGCTTGAGCAACGTTGACCAAAATGTCCACTTGTATACATTTTTTTTGCACCCCTGGTATGGGGTTCTTTTCCTTGGAAGGACATTTATCTGCTCCCCTGCCCCTAAAAATCCAACGTATAGTTTAAAATAACTGAAACCTCATGTTCATGATACCTTTCTGACTACTTGTCTGTCCTCTGTTACTGATTGTGTATAACAGTGGTTCCCAAACTTTTTGGTCTCAGAACCCCTTACACTCTTAAAAATTGTTGAGGACCCCAAAGAGTTTGTATTTATTTATGTTATCAATAATTACTATATAAGAAGTTAAAACTGAGAAATTAAAAAAATTTTAATTAAAAAATATAACATTACATATTAACATAAAAATATATTTTTTATAAAAAATAAGTTTTTCCAAGACTAAAAAAAATCGTGAGATTAGCATTTTTTATATGTTACAAATCTCTTTAATATGTGGCTGAATAGGAGACAACTGGATTCTTATACCTGCTTCTGCATTCAAACTGTTACGATATGTTGTTTTGATTGAAGTATTAAAAAATCAGGCCTCACAAAGATACGTGTAGGAAAAGTAGGGATATTTTAATTGCCTTTTTCAGAAAGTTGTGGAGATTCTTCTGTGATAGTATATCAAGACTTGACAAGTGGTAGTTTCTTAAAGGTTAGATGCAATGGGGACACTGAATCCATATCAATACATTTTTTTTACCCAATTACATTCACATCCGTTGTTCATTGTATTAGCTTCTGAGGGCTGCTGTAACAAATTAACACAAGTAGGGTGGCTTAAAACAACAAAAATGTATTCTCTTCACAGTTCTGGAGGCTAGAAGTCTGAAATCAAGGTGTCAGCAGGGTTGCATTCTCTCCAGAGACGCTAGGGGACAATCGTTCCTTACCTCTTGTAGATTGTGGTGGTTGTATGCCTCCGTCTTCACATGGCCTTCTCGTCCATGTATGTCCATGTGCCTTCTCCTATTCTGTCTCTTATAGGGACTCCAGTCATTGGATTTAGGGCTCACCTGGATAATCCAAATGATCTCATCTAGTGACCCTTCTGGGAGGCCACCATTCAACTCACTACAGTCATCTTAACATTTTGAATGGATCTTTGATGGGTGCACAGTTTTGTAACTTCATGCATTAGTCATTTGGAAAATATCAGTTCACTCATTTGTGCAGCTCTTCCAAATGTTGACACATTTCATTTAACAACATTTTTTAAAAATCACATTTGTTAATATCACCAACGGAGTACATGAGAAAAACCTTTCAGTGGAGGGAAAGCAGTCAAGCAGAGACAAATTTTCCAAAACTCTCAATTTCACTTTCGAGCTTGAATTTTATCATTGCCAACAAATACATTGAGTTGTTTTCCTTGATGTGACAGGCTTACTTTGTTCATTTTCAAGAAAATGTCTGCCAAATACCCAAGTTTGGCAAATACCGTCGTTTGTCAGTCATCCTTTTGAGTAAAAATGGTGTTCTACGTAAAAGCAGCTAGTTCAAACTTTTAACTTGAACAGCCTCACAAGGAAGTGCTTTCCCCCTTGACAATTATTAGACTTTGGTACACAGCATACATACTTTATGTATACTTTGATTTTGTTACACAGAATATTAAAAAGAAATGTACTCAAGGGTCAAGATTTTTAAAAATTAATAATTTTTACTGCTTTATCAAGGACGTCCTTAAGTGAACTTGGCTTATTTTCTCTTTTAAACTGCAAGTGAGTGATGGAACAGAATGCAGTGACTCCTAGCATGGCAGTGACACAGCCTTGGTTCGTGCCAAGGCACCAGCAGTTCTAGCCACTACTGCTTTTTCACCATCAGTGCAAATGTCAACACGGTGAAAAGGCAAACAACATTTTCATGTTACTATGAAAAGAGTTTGACCTCACAGACCCCCCCCCCAAAAGGATCTTAGGGCCTTCTAGGGGGTACTTTGAAAACTGCTGATATATACCATTCAGTTTAGAACTAAATCATCATAGACTGATTAAATTTTTGACACATGTAGATATATTTTTTATTAACATATTTTTGACATACAATATTATGTTAGTTTCAGGTATACCACATAATGATTCGACATTTATATGCCTTACGAAGTGGTCACCACGGTAAGTCTAGTAGCCATCTGTCACCACACAAAGTTATTATGAAATTACTATCTTCCCTATGCTATACATTAAATCCCCGTGACGTTTATTTTTATTAAATTTGTATCTCTTTATTATTATTATTTTTTTAATTGGGGAATTGGGGGGATAGGAACAGTGCTGGGAATTGAGGGAAGGGGAACAGACAAGCCGCTGTCGTTTTTTTTTGTTCTTCAATCTAGTTGTGGAGGACACTGCCCCACTGGCCCAAGTTGGCACCATCATTGTGCTCTTCTCTGGTGAGGCAGATCAGTTGCCGGCTTCTGGACGGCCGCTCACGCTGGCTGCTGGCTACACACGGTAGCCCAGCTCCAGGTTGAGCTGTTGTTCAGCATCTTAGCTGTGGAGGGCAGTGTCACTGGCCCTCATATGTGGGATCCGAACCGGGGCC
>NW_017732250.1:346907-463559 GCF_001890085.2 Hipposideros armiger | reverse complement strand
TAGCTGGCGACTCATGGCAGCCCAGCTCCAGGTTGAGCTGTTGTTCAGCATCTTAGCTGTAGAGGGCAGTGTCACCGGCCCTCATATGTGGGATCTGAACCGGGGCCCTCTGGCGTCCCAAGCCAGTTCTTAACCATTGCACCACTTGGCCGGCCCCTTATTTACCTGTTTTAAAAAAACAGATTTAGTTCCTTAGCATCACTCAAAGGTAATCCATGAGGTTTGTTTTGTTCTTTTTTAGTATCTTTGTCGACTCCTGGATTTAACATTCAGTGTGTTTCAGTTCACCATGGTCATTATGTGATGCTCAATTTCCCCATCTTTGGTTAACTCTTTGAGTTGGCCTCTGAAGCCTTTGACGTGACTCTAGTCACTGATATCATACCAGAAAGTAAGGAAGTTAAGATGTTCCAGGCTCATCTTATACATTTCCTGCCCCAGATCTGCAGTCAGCCAATTGTGCAAGGAGCCCTTGTTCATTTTAATGGGAAGTGTTTAGAGACCACTATCTAGATACTGGTGGTACTCATGTCACTGGGATGGTCATTGATTTTAGGTCTATTCTGTGCCGGAGTTAGGTAATACCTATACTTTCAAGGTAAAATATAAAATATATTCATAATGTTTCTTCCTTCTGAAATTCAGTACTAGAGGTTTTTTTTTTAAACTTAATCTCATATCTCCCACGTCAAAATTCTTGGTTCTTAAAGACACAAGATAATTACTCATTTTTTTAATCCTACAACACAAACAGGTCTCAGAATAATAATACTATTACCAACAATATGATTACTTTAACAGAGTTTAAGATTTTTTAACAATTCTTTTTGTCCTTAGGGTGTATCCCACAGAAGTATACTTTGTTTTGAAGTTACTTGAAATGATTCCTCTACTCAGTTAAGTCTACTAGTTGAAGTTTGAGAAGGAGCAATTTTTAATCTTTTCTGCTTGTACTTCCTGTTATATTTTCCTCCATATCTCTAAATAATATCTCTAAACTTATGCCTTTACTTCTTATTTTTGTCAGCTTTGTACATTATCTTTGCACATACAATTGCAATATATGAGAACTGAACTCAGTATTAACCTCCTTCCCTCACTGTAGTAGTCACTATTTTTAGCTACTCTATTGGTCAGTCTATAGTTTCTATACTTAATAACTTTATTTCTTGTTCTATAAACAATAGATGATAGTATTAAAAAGTTTTAAAAATTTTATTCACTTAATGTACTGTACATAGGCCTAGCAGAGTGTAGTATACATATTAGATAATCAATATTTGCTGAATTAAATTGAATTTTTATTATACTCTTTGCCAAATAAAAGGTTAGTCTTCAATTGATGGAAACATTAGCTAAATCAATAATTAGTAATTTATAAATCATGATATCAGGTGAAGAATTTAGAATTAGGAACAGTCAACTTTCTCTTCTTCCATGTTTCCTTCATTCTCTGTAAATGACTTTGGATGTTGCATCATCTTTTTCTGTTTCTGTTGTTCTATTATTAAAAGATACGTTATTGTGATATAAATGTGGTATGAATAGAGAAAAAGTACAAAGGAAGAGAGCCTGAGAGTGTTTTAATTTGGTAAAAGATGAACATACAATATAATCTTAGAAAGTAAATTCATGTGAATGAAGCTATTAGTGCTGAGCTCTGGGGCCCAAACTGGACAAATAACAAAAAAAACTTAACCTACTTATGACATAGTCTGTTGAATTATGAAAATATAGTAGAAAATTATTTCCCTCCTAAGCATTCAAAAGAATACATAAAAAATGTCCTTGTAATCTCTGTCTCCACTAAAGGAATCTGAATTAGGCAGCATTTTAAAGGAAATGTGGGTAATTAATCATGGAATAAAAGTTACTGACCATATCATATAAATCATTTTAGACAAATTTAAACCCAAAGCCCTATTCCAAATTCCAGTGTCAAATAAAATTACTCGGCACATCTTTGATAAGATGATTTTCTACGTACAAGATTAATAGAAAAGAACTGACTTTTGAGAGTTGAAAAACGGATTCAATTGGATGTCAAATTCAAAGATTTTATTTTCTCTCTAAGATGAACAACCTCTAATTGTTGTTTACCCAATTTTATTTTCTCTGGCCTACTGCTATGTGAGGCTTGAATGTCATTATATTATAGGTCACTAATTGTGTTTTATAGAGTTAGGTCTCTTCACTATAACATTAGTATTTATATAAACCAACATGCATTTAAGCAAAAGATACATAAGCAGTATTATATAAGAATTATATTGGAATTTGAGATATAGAAATTCACATTTAAAAAATTATATCATCAGACGTCTTCATAAAATTTTCAGGTTCCTTTATATTTCAGTAAGTGTATAGTCCCATTGCTATACTTAAACTTTTATTGTGTTCCTTTATTATAGTTTCCTCATTATTATATCTTTAATTGTTCGTTATGTTGTGTTCCTGCTTCAACTTTCTTAGTCAATATCATTTCTTCAGTATAATGAAATCAAGTTTTATTTCTAAAAGTTATCAGCCGTCTCAAAATTCCAGGCACAAAGTCTGAGAAAACAGTGAAAGTTTCACATGAACTTGCCCTAGAATATTAGAAAATGTTTTCTTGGCAACTCATTGACCTTTCAAAGCCATTTTATTATGCAGAATTAAACTGTTGTTACAGAGAGGTGACGAGTACCTGGTTTCTAATCTCAACCCCACCAGTTACCAGCTCAGTGACAGTGAGCCATGTTTCTTCACCTGTGACATGGAGATGATAATTGTACATAGCTCATCAGCTTATTGTGAAGATCAATATGTACATATAAAGTGCTTGGAGAGTGTGGCGCATAAGTGATATATAACTGTTAGCTATTATTATTATGACTTGTACCGATACGAACATTAGCAATTATTATCAAGGATATAAATAGTTCCAGTCATTTTATATTAGTGTTCAGAATATTTTATTACTGTTTCATCAGGAAATGGTAATATTACCTATATGTGACTTTCAAACGGTTTAGCTATGCTAGAGTGAAATATATTCCCAGAAAAACACATCTCCAATTTTATATTATAATAAAGCCAAGAGGATTCATATACAGAAATTCATTTTATATTAATCTTTTTGCTTCAATAAATGTTTAGGTGTCTGATCTGTATAAGGGTATTCTAAGGATCCTGGGAAAAAGAGGATGAATCACACATGGATCTCGCTAACAATTATTGGCTGAGGACATACAAATATAAATAAATAGCTCTAGGTATAAAGCAAGAGGTGCAGTGTTCATAAGAGCATATAGAAAAGAGCATTCCCCACTAAAAGAAAGAGAAAAAAATTTTGAAAGAGCATATGTTTGAATAATGCCTTGAAAGATGAGGAGGACTTACATATATAGAGAAAGAAGGCTCTGTGCTGCAGTAAAAGGAAAGGGTTCATTTTGTTTGGAGCATGGGGTACATGAAGGGAAAATAGGGTTATGTGATTTTCCGACTATAGAGGATCTAGGAGGCTAGGCTGATTCAAATCTTATCAGTCATCTGTGGGATGTTGTCAAGGTCATTTTTAAAAATTAAGGTGACATTTACGTAACTAAATGAACCATTTTAAAAGTGAACAAATTCAGTGGCATTTAGTACATTTACAGTGTTGTGCGACCACTAAACCTATCTAGTTTCAAAAATTTTCATCACCCCCAAATTAAACTCCATAGCCATTAAGTAGTTATTCTGCATTCCCTCATCCCCCCAGCTCCTGGCAACTACCAATCTGCTTTCTGTTTCTATTCCGAATATTTCATATAAGTGGATTCATTCAGGATGTGACCTCTCATGTCTGACTTCTTTCACTTAGCATAATGTTTTTGAGGTTGACTCACACTGTAGCATGTATCAGTACTTCATTCCTTTTCATGGCTGAAAAGCATACACTCGAATGTATATATATATATATATCACAGTTTGTTTAACCATTTACCCGTTGATGGACATTGGTTGTTTCCATCTTTTGGGCTATTGTGAGCAGTGCTGCTATTAACATTCATGTATAAGTATTTATTTTGGTACCTGTTTTCAGTTCTCTTGGGTGTATATCTTGATGTGGAATTGCTGGGTCATATGGTAATTCTATGTTTAACTTTTTGAGGAACCACCAAATTTTTCCACAGCAGCTGCACCATTTAATTCCTACCAACAATGTACAAAGGCTTCAATTTCTCTACATCCTCACACTTGATTTCTACTTTTCTGATTATTGCCATCCTAATGCAATCATGTAAAATTCAAGTAAAGACAGTTTTACTTCCTCCTTTCTACCCTGGTTTCTTTTCTTTCCTTTTCTTGCCTAATTTCCCTGGCTAGAACCCCTTGTACAGTGTTGACTAGAAATAATGAGACATCCTTGTCTTATTCTAAGCTTAGGGGGAAAACTTTCAGTCTTTCAAAATTAAGTATGAAATTAGCTGTAGGATTTTGGTAGATGCCCTTTATCAGGTTGAGGAAGTTCCCTTCTACTTCCAGTTTGCTGAGAATTTTTATCAAGAATGGAAATTGGATTTCATCAAGTGCTGTTTATGTATCTATTGAGATAATCATATGGTTTGTCTACTTGAATTTGTTAATACATGAATTATATTGATTAATTTTTAATGTTAAACAATCCTTGCATTCCTTGGATAAACCACACTTGGTCTTTGTGTAGTATCCTTTTTATATATTTTTGGGTGCAGCTTACTAAAATTTTGTTTATAATTTTTGCCATCTATGTTAATGCGGGATATTGGTTTGGAATTTCTTCTCTTGTAATATCTTTGTTTTGATTGTTAGGGTAATGCTGGCCTCATGGAATGAGTTGGGAAGTATTTCCTCCTCCAATTTTTGGAAAATTTGTGTAGATTTGGTATCTTTTCTGCTTATTTCTCCTGTGGTATATTTTTTCCTTAAATGTTTGGTAGGATTTACCAGTAACACCATGTAATACTGTAATTTTCTTTGGAAGAAAGTTTTTAAGTACAAACTCATTTTCTTTAATGAATATAGGGCTATTTGATTTATCTCTTTCTTCTTGAGTGAGCTTTGGTAGTTTGTGTCTTTCAAATTTGTACATTTCATCTAAGTTGTTGATTTTATTGGCATATGATTGTTCACATTATATGAAGATTTTTATTATTATACTTTTAATATCTGTAGGATTTGAAGTAACATCACATTACTCATTCCTGATATTGGTAATTCGTGCCTTCTTTCTTTTTGTGCTAATTCATTTGGTTTGTCAATTTTATTGGTTGTTTTTCTGAAAATCAACTTTTGGTTTCATTGATTTTTCTCTTTTCTCTTTCATTGATTTGTGCTCTCATCTTTATTACTTCCTTTCTTTGGATTATTTTGATTCAATTTGCTTTTTTCTTTTTTGTGTTTTGTAAGGTGGAAGCTCATGTCATTGATTTGAGACCTTTTTTCTGTTTTAATATGGTTATACCTCCTAAGTACTGTTTTAGTGCCATTCATAAGTTTTGATATGTTGTGTTTTCCTTTTATTTTATGCAAAATATTTTCTAATTTTTCTTTTGATTTCTTTGACTCATGGATTAATTAGAATTGTATATTTTGATTCCACATACTTAGAGATTTTCCAGATATATTGTTGTTATTGATTTCTAATTTAATTTCACTGTAGTTAGGAAACATTGGGTGACTTGAATCCTTATAAATTTATTGAAACTTGTTTCATGGCACAGTAGATTGTCTATCTTGGTAAATGTCTGGCATGCATATGAAAAAAAAAAGTATATTCTTCTGTCCTGGAGTGATCTGTAAATGTCAGTTAGGTTTAGTTTGTTAGTAGTTTTGTTTAGGTCTTCTATATCTGCTATGGTCTTAATGTTTGTGTAACCTCCCCACACCCCAAATGCATATATTGAAATCCTAACCTTCAAAGGTGATGATGGTATTAGTAGGTGGAGCCTTTGGGAGGTGATTATGTCATGAGGGTGAGGCCCTCATGAGTGGGATTAGTGCTCTTCTTAAAGAGATACCACAGAGCTCTCTAGTCCCTTCCACTATGTGAGGACACAGAGAGGAGATGCTGGGTATGAACCAGCAAGAGGGCCCTCACTCAACCTTGAGCTGACACCTTGATCTCAGATTTCCAGTCACCAGAACCGTGAGAATTAAATTTCTGTTGTGTATAAGCTACCGAGTCTGTCGTATTTTGTTCTAGCAGACTGAATTGACTAAGACAGTATCCTTGCTGATTTTCTCTTTAATTGCGCTATTATTAAGAGAGGATTTTTGAAACCTCTGACTTTAATTGTGGATGTATCTTATTTTTCCTTGAAATTATTTCAGTTTTTGCTCATGTATTTTGAAGTTCTGTTATTAGGTGTATAAATGTTTTTTATGTCCTCAAGATGAATTGGCTTCTTCATAATTATGAAATGAACTTCACTTTCCCTGGTAATATTATTTGCTCTGAAATCTACTTTATATAATATTAATATGGGCACTCCAGCTTTCTTTTGACTAGTGTTAACATGGTGTATCTTTCTTCATCCTTTTAACCTCTTTGTGTCTTCATATTTGAAGTGTAGTTTTTTTGGTTTTGGGGGTCTTTTTTTGTTTTTTGTAAGCAACATATAGTTGGGTGTTTCATTTATCCATTATGACAAATTTTAATTGGGGTGTTTTGACCATTATATTTAATGTTATTATTGATATATTTATGTCTGTCATCTTGTTATTTGTTTTCTATTTGTCTTATCCTTTGTGTCCTTTTTCCTCTTTTTCTGCCTTATTTTGGACTGAGTTTTATGATTCTATTTTTTTCCCTTTGTTGGCTTATTAGTTATAACTCCTTTCTTCCTTATGTTAATGGTTGTTTTAGGGTTTAAGTATACATCTTTAATTTAGTCTTCTATCTAAAACAATCTGTCATCAATTGAATTATACCATATCACTTACAGTATGTTTACACTTAATTATGGAATACACCTTATGATAGTATATGTCTGTATCTTTCATACCAGCCTTTATGCTTTTGTTGTCATACATTTTACGGATATATAAAACCCTCAATAAATTATTACTATTTTTGTTCAAACAGTTGCTATCTTTTAAAGAGATTTTAAATTATAAAAAAATCAACAACATATATTTATCTCTGTTGTTACTACTTCCTGTGTTCTTTATTCCTAGTGTATATCAATAGTTCCAGAAATCTGGAATCATTTTTCTTCTGTCTGATGGACTTCCTTTAATATTTCTTGTAGTGTGAGTCCGCTGGTTATAAATTCTTTCAGCTTTTGTACATCTAAAAAAAACACTTTATATTGCCTTCAGTTTTGAAAGATATTTTTGCTGGGTATAGAATTCTGGGTTTACAGTTTTTTGTTCAGTACTTCAAAAATATTGCTGCTCTGCCTTTTTCTTGCACTATTTTTGACAAGAAATCTGCTGTCAACTTTACTTCTGTTCCTCCATACATAGCATGTCATTTTTCTCCTGGCCGCTATTACTGTTTGCTTTATCACTGTTTTTTAGGAATTTCATTATGAAATGTCTTGGTGGAGTTTTCTTTGTGTTCTTAGTGGTTGGGCTCTTTGAGCTTGTCAGATCTGTGGGTTTATAATTTTCATCATATTTTAAAAGACAAATCATATTTCTTTAAATGTCTTTTTAGATCTCCTTTCCCAATCCCACTTTTATCCTTTCCTTCAGAGACTCCAATTATAAGTACATTAGGCTGCTTGAAAATGTCCCATAGCTCTTTTCTTCTTAATTCCTTTTTCTCTCTATAGATCACTTTCAAAGTTTCTATTGTGTTTTCAAGTTTGCTAATCTTTTTTTCTGCTATGTCTACTCTTCTGTTAATCCCATCCAGTGTATTTTTCACCTTAGAGATTGTTGTTTCCTTCTTTAGAAGATGGATTTAGAAAAATTTTATACTTTCCTTGTCTCTACTTAATTTTTTAGTATATTGCCATTATAATAACTGTTTTAACGTCCTTGTTGCTAATTCTACATCTATGTTAGTTGTAGGTTAGTTTCAGTAACTGATTTTTCTCCTCATTAAGGGTAATATTTTTCTGCTTCTTTGCATGCCTTGTAATATTTGATTGAATGGCAGATGTGAATTTTATCTTGTTGGGTGCTGAATATTTTTGCATTCCTATAAATATGCTTGATTTTTAATTTGAGATGCAGTTAAATTACTTTAAAATGGTGTGATTGTTTTGGAACTTACTTGTATCTTTTTTTTTGGCAGCATCCAAGTAGCGTTTAGTCTAGGGCTAATTATACTCCAGTACTAAGGCAAGATCCTTCTACATACTCTACCTCATTGAATTGGGAAGTTTTCTAGTTGGTCTGGTGTGAACAGCCTATTCCTGACCCTCTGTAAGTGCCTAATACTGTTCCTTTTAATACTACCAGATGGTTTGTTCTTTCCTTGACCTTGGGTAGTTTCCTCACATGTATGCATTGATCAGCATTATTGAATTCTTGAGGAGGACCCTCTGCAGATCTCTGGGATTCTCTGTCTTGTTATCATGTCTCCTCTGTCTCATGAAGTCTAGCCATCTTGTTCTCGGACTCACAGCTCAATCTCCTCGACTCAGGGAATCTGCTGGGCTGGGCTGCAATTCCCCCTTCCTGTGCCATGGTCTATAAGTTCTCTGAATGTAATAAGCTGGGGTACACCTTGTTCATTTTCCATTTCTGAGAGAGCAATCTCCTTCATTGCCTGATATCCAGGATCTTGAAAATTGTTGTTTTATATATTTTGTCTGGTTCCTTTTTGTTATTGTCATTGTTTTAGGTGGGAAGGTAAATATGGTCCTTGTTACTCCATCTTGGGTGGGCTCAGAAGTTCCTCCCATGGCTCTACTCTTAAAAGTCACCACACACACACACACACACACACACACACACACACACACACACGTCACCTCATTTTGAAGAGAGGAAGAGAAAAGTTTCAAGAGTCTATAACCAATAGCCTCTGGTGTAACCACTCTGTAAAATGAAGTGTGACTTGTTTAGTCTGCCTATTTAATACTTCTTAAATCTCCAGAATAGTATAAAGGTTTGCTGTGAGTAGTGATTTATAGATTATTTGGGCCAGACTTCAGAGCTCTGGGGCCTCCCTTAAACATGCCAGTGACATTTTCAAAACACAAGGGGCCATTGATAGATTGCAAATCAGTTTTCACTCTTACTTGGTAGTCATTCTGCAAACTTCATTCTGCTTCAACTTTTGTCATCTGGGCAAAGTTGCAGTTAAGGAAAATTTACTCTCTAAAGATTTTAATAGTATGTAGGGCCCCCTAACATAGGCAATTTACTGTGGTTCAAGGGTTTATTTCTGGAACACTAAAAACCTTTCTAGTTGAACTCCAAGAAGTGCTGTGTGATTCTTGTTTATCTTATTGAGAATTTATTTGAAATTAGAAGGGGAAACTTTTACAATCTTATTTGCATGAAAAAGAAAAGACCAGTATTTTAATTATAGTGGAAGAGAGAGAGTTTAAGGAAAGCTGAAAATAATCATAGATTAATAAATATATTTTTAAATACTTACGATGGGTAGATCACTTGTTTAGGCAATGGGTGACAAAGAATGGGTAGACTACTTTTTATTTTTATGTACTTCCTTGAATGTCAAGGTTTAGTCTTCAAAAGAAGTCTTATTTAATACTAATTTATTTTCCCCTCTTTTGAATCAGTCACATGTAACTGTCCATCAAAGCTTTAGTTAGTATGAAGTAACTGGTGTTACTTCAGTGTCACATAATTTCAGACAAAAACAGAGAATCTTGCTGTTATAGGTAGCTTAATTATAGATGAATATATAATTTCTGTTAGGCTTTTTGAGATCTTGAACATGGCTTTTTCTTCTTCAATTGTCTGGGGCCTGAGATACCCAGTAAGTAGCTTATAATTTAGTTTGAGAGATAAATATTATAAATAACAGAGAAAACAAAACAAAGTCACCTGTTAAGTGCCAAGTTGAATGGTACAGATCCTAAGTATGACAGCATTTTATTGCATAGAGAGGTCCCTGAGTTTAGCTGTTGTAGTCTGGACAGGTAGCTAAGACTGAGAAGAGGTATTCTGAGCTGGGAAGCAGTAGGTGTAAATGCTCAGTGGCAGGAATGTTGGCTGTATGTTGTGGATACTGTAAAGTGAGGAGACAGTCTGTCAGACAGGTGTGTACACCGAGAGTAGTTTTGAGATTAGGTGGAGAAAATCGGTGAGGGTCAGATCCAAGATCTTGAGTTTTTTTAATTTGTGCTTTATACTGAGATGGCAGGGAAAATGAGAATGGTCATTGAAGAGATTCTGTAACGGAGACAGCCAAGGACCTGGTGACTAAATGTGATGATTGAGAAGGAAGAAGAGCCAAAAGTTTTGAGCTAGGACAAAAGTGTTGTTGTCGTTATTCTTACAAATAGGAAAGGCAGAAAGGAGAGCTTGAATGAAGTGATGCCAGAGATCCCTCATGCCTTTTCCAAAAATTCCCAATTTCTCTATGGTTCCCAACTGGACAGTGCTTTCCCTGTAGTCCTCCTCCTCTAATGGTTGAGCCTGGCAGGATGAAATGGAGTGTGAAAGGGCATTTAGAGATCATGAGGTCACCTGGCCTAATCTCTTCATTCTACAGATAAGGATATTGAGGGCTTCAGATATTGTGACTTCCCTTAAGGTCACACAGCTAGGCTGGCATCTTGGCACTACTTTCTGAAATTCTTGTAGCAAAGGTTACACGTATGAATCCTGCTTGTTGGCAAAGTGACCCTTGTGTTTCCCCACTATAATTCAGTTAGTTATTGACTTGATTCCTCAAATCGTTTTTCACCTTCAAGAACATTCACAAACAAGAATGTAATGTATTTACATTAGTGGTTAAAATAATTCCTTTCCAGGGGTCCGATTCTTTTCCTTTATTCATACATGCAGTCACAAACCTTGTAGTAGTACACTGTGGGGATGAATGCCAAACTCCGTCTAAGTGTAATGGGTTTGCTCTCTGGAAAAGTGCCTGAGCTGTTGAGGGGTGAGGAAATGATTAACATTAATTTAAGCCTGGAGTGATGATTCTCACAGGGAGTCCTTTCCACAGTTTTTAAAATGAAGAGCGAGGTTGTGTGGTAGAGGTCAGTAAAGGAATTGCTTCCCTTCTTTGCCCCCCTTAATCCCATTCCCTATGACTTCTCATGCATGGAACCCTGAATTCGATTGTGACTCCTACCCTTCCCCAGAAGAATGAGCTTAGCCAATGTCCTGAGTAAATGAACTCTGTTTTGTTTTAAGATGTCTCACCTAAGTCCTACACCTTAGCTAGAACCTGGGCAGAGTGCCTTCTCTTTTACTTACAAAACTTCTTTCCTCATCTTACCCCATGGCTCTCTCCTTTCTCCGGTGCCCTGGGCCCGCGTCCTGCCCTTACCCCCTCGAGGTCAAGCTCCCCTAGGCCCTCCCCACTTTATTTACCGCCTTCAGTTTGGCGCGCTGCCAGGAGATCCTCCAGGGTCCACTGCCCCCTAGAGCGCCGGGGCGGAGCTGAGCAAAAGCCCCGCCCCTAGTTTTGGGCGGGGCCGGCGGCCGAGACGGAGCTGTTGATTGGTGGGGGCCGGGCCTGCCGCCTGGGGGCGTGGCCCGAGGCCCTGGCGTGGAGCGCGGCGGACGCCGCTGGGGGCAGGAGGCGGGGCGCGGAGCCGGGTGGAGTGTGGCGCAGCTGTGGAGGCACTTCCCGCTAGCCACGCGCCGGGCGCGGGTTCCCGAAGGTAAGCGTGCGGAGAGGTCCTGGCGACGCGCGGGCCGGTTGGCAGGACTCTGCGGGCACGCCCGATGCAGATGTGGCTTGGAGGGACCGGCGTCAGTGCCACTTACGCGCCGAGTAGGAGCGCGGGTCCCGGGCAGGCAGACGGCTCCTGGCGCGAACCCCCTGTGGGAGGGAGACACCGGGTCGGGCTCTAGCTTTGCCGCACTTGTTCGCGGCATTAGCTGCCGAACAGAAAACATTTCCGTTGCTTCACACACCCTCTCCCCAAATGTGGGGAGACCTCAGGTGCTGTAGAGATTTTATATTCTTGAAAAGAAACTTCTATTGTAGTTTGAGGTTCAGGACTGTAGGAGAAAAGTCGATAGTGAACTTGTTGCGCGGCTTTATTTTGACTTCGTGTTACTCATTTTGCAGGAAGAATGAGACCAGTAATGGGACTATTTAAACAGGGACAGCAGGGTTTACATAGGCAGTGTATCGTGTAATTAAGCGCGCAGGCTTTGAAGCTAGACTGCCCGGGTTTGAATCTACGTACTTAATTGTGAAAACTTGGGCAGTTTGCTGGCTGACTATGCCTTTGTTCCAGCATTTAAAAAAAAAAGACCTAATCGGCTTTATTAAAAGATTAGTGAATCGGGCAGCATCCCATCTAGCAATTAGAAGGGCACTGCCAGGGGTTGTACAAAATGTTTCTGCATTTTTAAAATGGGGATAATAGTAGTTCCACCCTTATAGGATTGTTACGAAGATTAAATGAGTTAATACTTAGTGCCTGGCACATAGAACAGCAACTTTGGCTGTTTTCTTTATTATGCATTCAGATGGGCATTAATCTTCAAAGTTGTCACCACCAGTTTCTTCAGAAATGTTGCTAGAAATTGCTGGGGGATTCATTTGGAACAGTTTTCAAAGACTGAGTCCCACAAGAAAAGGCCTCATGACTTTTGTCTCCTACTGAAGACTTGATCATCCACCTGGTTCCAAATCAAATCCAGTGATACAGAAATCTCAGAGCTTTGTGGGTTATTCTAAAAGAGGGATGGAAAAAAGCAGCACTTTTACAGTGAGTGTAGCCTCATTTTAAACACCAAGCTGTGGTAGGTTGGTTTAAAAGAAGTTCATGTTACTTTATACAGAACTTATAAGTTGTACTATTTTGGAGGGTGCTGATTTGTACTATTATTGCAAAATGAGGTAAACCAAAGCACCCAAGTACATAAATAAACATCGTAGAAACCATAACTTGCCACATAGAATCTCAGAATTGAAAGGAATATGAAAAATCGGACCAGCTGCCCTTTACAGATAAGGATGAGGCCCAAAGACCCAGAACCAATAAATGGCAGAGTTTAGACTAGAATTCAGCTCTGCTGACAACAAATTATAAAATCAAAGGATGATGTTACTTCTGGTTTTGATAACAGTACTATTTTTATTTTTGACAGTTTTATGGTGCTATGAATGTTCCCCCCCCTCCCCAGCAACATCCTGCTTAGTAGCTTAATTGCATGATTCATAATCATTCTTGAGCATCTTTGATTTAAATCACAAGTCTCAAAGTTGCTACCCCAATGATTGCTTTGAGAACAAGATTGTCTTCTTAAGCTTTGTACAAACATGTTCTAATAGTGCTTTGGTTTTGTTGTTTTAATATGCAGCCCTTTTGTCCCATGCAGGGAATGTAAACAGCCCGTATAAGCAAATTGACCTAGTAGGCAGTTTGTTATCACTGTTATTGGTGAGGTTTTCTTGATTGGGTAGGATAGAGTCAGGAAGTGGAACACTGAATGCTAGCCCAAGGAAATAGGACTGGGTCACGGAAGAGATGTGTTGCAATTGCTGCCAACTTCAAAAGGATCATGGAATGAAATTATTTGGAGATACTAACAAATTATTTTGTCAGTTGCTGACTCTTCCTGGCCCCTTACGTTGTTCACTCCCTCACCTCTAGGTATTTGTTCAGATGTTAACTATCTCAGTCAGACTCTCCTATTTAAAATTCCACGCAATCCGACTCTTCCTATAATATATATTTATCAATTTAGTTGTTTATTATCTATTGTCTGCCACTAGAGGGTGAATTCCATGAGGGCAGGGGTGCTTGCCAGTTGGGTTCACTACATTATCCTAAGTGCCTGGAAACAATGCCTGCCATCAGAAAATGACAGATGCAGACATTTCCAGTTAGGGCTAGTGATTACTTAAGCCAATTCACTGTCATTTTGGTCTCCCCTCCGTTTTGAGTTACTTTTCCTGGCTACCCAGGAGGCAGTGTTGATTCCTCCGTCTGCCTTGCCCTTCCTGTGAAATAGCTGCTGAATTATTTCTCCTTTCAGGTTTTTGCAAACCTGCCGTTCTTACTGATGCTGAGCCCCTGTTTCTTCAAGCCCTCCTCCGTCTCATTCCACTCTCTACACCTACCCGCCCTTGAAGTTCTCTCTTCAAATGCCTTCACTTCCTTGTCTGCAGAATGAAATCCAGAGTGAGAGGCCTGGCATTCAGTGCTCTCTACAACATGATCTCAGATCCCCTTTTCTCTTTGTTTTTATTAATGAGTGGATTTTGTTTATCCTACAAGGCGGGCAGGAATTCAGACAAACTGGACTAATGGCTATTCCCTGTTTGCATCGACGACTGTGCTGCCCTTTCTGGTTTGTGTGCCCAGCCTTTAAAAACTGCCCTCACATGTCGTTCACCATCCCAAATACCTAGATAAGTTCAGTTGGAAGTGGTTTTTCCTTCCCCTGAATTCTAGTGACTTCTTAGAGCTTTCTTAGAGAATTGATCACAGTCTACTTTGAATTGTAATTCTTTTTTTTGCTACATATAAGCTCCTGGAGGACAAGAAGCCTGCACACACAAATTCCAGTTAACTATTTTAAGAAAAAATTAGGCACACTCCCACTTACCTAATTTTTTTTTAAGATTTTTTTTAAATTGGGGGATGGGAACAGCGCTCGGGAATTGTGGGAAGGGGAACAGACAAGTTGCTGTCCTTTTCTTCAGTCTAGTTGTGGAGGACGTCGCTTCACTGGCCCAAGTTGGCACCATCATTGCGCTCTTCCCGGGTGAGGCAGATCAGTCGCCGGCCTCTGGATAGCCGCTCACTGCGGCTGCTGGCCGCTCACGCTGGCTGCTGGCTACACACAATAGCCCATGGCAACCCACTGCAGCAGGGGCTGCAGCCTGCGCCATCACTGAGGACTCACAGCAGCCCAGCTCCAGGTTGAGCTGTTGTTGTTCACCATCTTAGCTGTAGAGGGCAGTGTCACTGGCCCTCATGTGGGATCCGAACTGGGGCCCTCTGGCGTCCCAAGCCAGCTCTTAACCAACGCGCCACTCAGCCAGCCCACTTACCTGATTTTTTAATACAAATGAACTTCAAGTTCTATCGGATAGGAAAAATAGTTAAATACTGCACTTCTACAGTCATTTCTACAATCTGGACAATTAAGGAAGAGGGCAAGGGGAAATGCAGTACTAAATAAAAAGATACAAATGAAGATACTGAGGTCTAGAGTCACTGAAGGGAGTAGGCATAGGGAGAATAACAGACCTACACCCATCTAGATGGACAGACAGAAATTAAAAAACATGCATAATAAACTTGCTCAGGAAACCATTAGGACAAGACAGACTTCAAGGAGCAACACCTGCAGCTTTGGATTTTTCTTGTGGGGTATTATTCCTAAGCGTTATTTTGTTTTATCACCTCTCAGCACACATAATCCTGTCTTCCTGCTTTGTTTTCTGAGCTGGATAGGACTGAATGTTCTCTTCTTTTTGGGCTGCAGAAAGTAGTTTACCTTTGTTCTCCTCGTTGTTTAAAACAAAATGTTCATACTTCTTTCTTCATTTACTCTCCTGGATATATGGAGAAGACATATGCCAGAAGTTTTTAGTCCTTCAGTGAAAAGAGACAAATATGAAATATTTGAATGTGTTCATTGTTGAAGCTTCCAGCTTTAAGTTTGATACCAGCTGATATATTTTGCTTCATTTTTCATTACAAACATATCCTTGCACATACTCCATTTGAGTGCATGTTTTTATTTTACTTTTGATTTTTTTTCCCTAATGTATTAGAGCTTGTTTCCAGAACTTGTGTAGACAGTTTTTGTAATTTAATTTATTTTTTCCTATTGCTTCCCAAACCTCAAGTGGGGTTTTTCCCATTCGAGGGCATGCATTGGCCTGACTTACTTTCTTTGTACTTGATTTTGAGTAATTACAGGTATAGTCTGAATGTATTTTACCATTCCTGGTATGAAGCTGCAGTTTCTATTGATAAGAAAGTGTTGGTAGGGAAAATATATATAAAACTGATTTTTGAAATGTTAGAACTTTAAGGTAAAAGTCTGCAGATTGTTTTTACTAATAACATACTTAAAGTAAGGTCAGGATTTGAAGCTAATAGACTATAATTTATATTTAAATTGTACTATAATTTAAATACATAATTGGTTATAATATTTTTCCTTTGGGAAATTTCTTTTAATGTGCTAACCAGTAAAGTTTTACTGTCAGAAGAGGAATCTTTTAAAAGCAAATATTTGCTTTGGAGTCAAGTTTCCTTTATCACACTGTATAAGCATTTGTGTTTACCCTGAGTTTTCCTTGTTTTTAAAAAGCCTTTAGTTGCAAAGGGTGTTATCACATAAGATTGTTCATGCAAATGATAAAAGTTGGAGCACAGACTAATTACATATCCCTAGCACATGGTAAGCACGGTGTAAGTATCTTAAATAAATAAATTACTTTTTTAGGGAGGATTTCATAAAAATATTATAGTATATGAATATGTGTAATTAAGGGATTGATCTAGTAAAGAGGTAGGAATTAATGATTCAGGAGATTGATGAAGGAATGATGTAACCAGAGGTTACTTTGAAGATCTCAGTTGCATACTTTGGCAAATTGGAATTTCCAAGAGTCTCCCTCCACCTGTCTGTTGAATGAATTAATTAAACAAACAGTTGTGTATTGGGGCCTACTAAGTGCATGTCAATGACTAAGTCACACTCTAGTTGGGGAGGTTCTTAATAAACAAGCAGCATGCAATCCCAGATGACAATAAATGCTGAAATGGAAAAAAACAGAACAATGACAGATTAATTTCAGGAAAAACACTGTAGTTAGGGTGGCTATAAAGGCTTGTTGGAGGGAGTGACATTTGAGCGAAGGCTATACTGTGAGGAGCTGAAGGGCAAGCATTCGAGGCAGAGGGGACACAGGTACAAGAGATTGGAGATGAGATGGGGCTCAGTGTGTGTGAGAACTAGGAACGTCTGTTCTGACAGCAGTCTGATGACTTTGGGGTGAGAGGCGCTGGTGGGAAGCACCTGGAGAGGGAAGAAAAGGTTAGGAACCATGTGGGTTCTTTAGTCTGTTAGCACCAATTCAAAGTTTGGGTTTTATTCTAAGGACAGTGAGAAGCCATGGAAAGGGTTTAAACAAAGGAGTGAAATGATCAGATTTAAACAGTGATTTTAAAAATCTCTCTCTACTGTGGGAAGAATGGATTGGAAGAGATACCTGGTTGGAGGTTCTCCCAAGAGACTGTGATGGTGATGGTGATGGTAATGGTTGTCTGTGGTTTTTTTGGTGCCTCCTTAATTTGAATTCTCCCAGCCTCCTCAGTCAGAACCAGCTTTCCCTTAGCTCCCTGGGTCCTGCAGGATTTTACCACTGCTAGTTCTGTTTGAATTCCCTCTTTGCTTGTCTCTTGCCTCATAGAATCACCCATCCACTCCATCATTCTGCTAGTGGTCACAGTCTTCCCGGAATCATCCTGGAGAGGGTTCTGTGTTCACATCTGCCTAGAAGATACCTTGGGAGTGTGCCTCCTGATGGAAAAGCTTGGGAAACAGGACGAGGGCAGGCATTCTGGTGATTGGGAACCCACAATAGTGACCTTGGGAGGCCAAGGACAGAGCCGAGCATCGCTGCTGTGGTTGTCTTGTCATCCCTGCCTGTCAGGTCTGGAACAGGCAGAAGGACATGTTATCAAATGGACTAAGTTGAGGGCCTGCCTTCTTATCCTTTCAGTTTTGATTCTAGTATTGGAAAACAAAGAACTGAAAACAGAACTGCCAGCATTCACTCATCTGTAATAAAAGGCAGCCAGGTTTAGGGAACCAGCACACTTTTGTTGAGGCTTTTGGACACTCCTATGGAATTGTTGGGTGCAGACTATTCTGTAGTGTGCCCCCAACGTTGTATATTTTGCACATGTTTCATTCTTAATTCCTATATCAATTTTCTTTATTACGAGTCAGGATAAATAAAAGGTATCTCAAATAAGAGATGGATAAATCTAGGAAAAATTAGCACTGCTTTGTGATTACAGAATGAAATGGGGGTGGGGTGGGAATTAGAGGAAGGATATATTAGTGAGGAAGAAAAACAGGAAAAGTTGTAACTGGTTCATCATGTGATGTGTGTGGAGGGGTTACTGTGTGTCTCCCATTGGCAGATCCTGTTAGGTTTTTAATCTATTCTGCAATGAGCTTAATTTATAGATGTGACAAAGATGTCCTTTGTTTCTGTTGAAACATTTTGAATGTGTTTGGAGATAGTATTCTGAGAGGCGGAAATAAACAGATACAGATTGCATACTATTTTAATAGCCTTTTAGTAGAGTAGCCAGTTAATTTGGGTCAGAACTGGGAAGGTACTTTTAATGTAGTTTAAAATGAAACCTACCCACTTGGCCTGTTCTCTTCTCAAAAATAATCCCTGTTCCATCCCAACCCCCAATTCCTTTTCTTATTCTCTGTGTCAGTCGCCTGTTCCCAAACCTGTTCCCGTACCAGTCCCCTTGCCATGGCCAGGGTCTGTGCATGGATTCTCTTTTGTCTCTTCCTTGACTGACTCTGTCAGCTCCCTCCTTTGGGACTCTTGTTCCCAAACACCCAGCACCCAATCTGTCACCCTGCTGAAGAAAACTTGTAGCTCTTGCAGGCCTATCTATTTCCTTCCTTTTGGAACAGGCTTGTTCTTCATTTTCCTTTATGTCTGGTGTGAATCACTGACCACCTCTGTTTGCCATCTTAGTTAAGACTGCATACTGATACTTACGAATTTATCTACCTTGTCCTTTGGGCAGGGCCCACTAGTCAATACCAAACAGTCTTCATGATGGGTGAAGGAAATGGAGTTCAGAACCTCTCTGCTTATGTTTTAGAGTTAAAAGCAGAAGAATCTTTTGACCTTGTAAAATTATTTTGGCTGTCTGAAAGAAAGATGGACAAGATCCAGGGAATAATTGCATACAGTGGACAAAAGGATGAGTGCAATGATGAAGAGAAAAATGCTTTTTTAAAAAAGCCTTAGCTAATATCCACGTATTTTAAGCGGTATGTATGAACACAATTTTAATGTCACATAAATTTGACCGTTTTCTATCATGGAGCTTTGCCCATATTTCTACTTTTTTTATAGCTCCAAGTTAAAAAAATTTAATTTATGAAAGCATTTTAAAAAAAGACTAACTCCCCTCCTTTTTAAAAGACACATAGCCTGTGAGAGCATCCTTTCTGGTCCTTCTTTTTGTCATAATTTAGCCCTCGATTGTCCTTGTGATGGGAGCAACCCTCAGAGTTCGCTTTGTACCAGGCTCCTGGTTAGGTGTTGACGTGTGATGTTTCAGGAAAAGGAAGCGGGGTCCTTCCTGACGGTGCTGCACAAACCTAACCCCTCCCGGTGATAGAATTGGGAAGCTGCTCTTCTTGTGCATGGCTTTCTTTCTGTAACCCGATAGCTGATGGATACTTGGTGCTCCCTTCTCTTTAACTCTGTATCTCCAAAGGGTATTTAGAAGACAGGAATGCCTACAGCAGTGCGGTAAGAAATTGAGGAACAGTATGTGCCAGCCGGGCTCTCAGGTCAGAACTGTGTGCGTGTCACAGTGCTGCCACCCACAGCTGTGTGGTCACGTGGAAGCACTCCTCATCACGTAGGTCCTTCACCTGTAAAACTGGGATAATGATACCTATTTCATGGGTTGCTGTGAGGATTAAATGATGTGTTAGGTGCCAGCTCTTAGAACAATGCCTGGCATTAGTGTCTCAACCTCAACACTACTGATGTTCGGAGCCAGATAATTCTCTGGTAGGGACTGTCCTGTGCATCGTAGGATATTTAGCATCCTCCTTGACATATAGTCACTAGCAAGCCCCCAAGCTATGACAACCAAAAATGTTTCCAGACATTGCCACATGTCCCCCGGTTGAGAACTATTATCAGTACATTATTTGCCGTTGATAATCATTGCCCCTCTGATCTGCCTGGCCTCTGAAAGTTCTCTTCTTATCTGACCAACTTTTTTTTGTCTTGCTGGGCTTATCACAGTTGATTCACCAGCTGGATGTTAAGGTTCGTGCTTCAATTCTGGGTGACTGTCTGAACTTAGTCTCTTCAGAGCCATGTGACCTCCTCCTAGGCACGCCAGCTGCCCCCAGGAACCAGGCTATGAGATTATCTTGTGATTCCCTAGCACAGTGAAGGCTGACTCTTTCTGTGTTTCTCTTTTGGAAAGCTGAACCTACCTATGAACCTTCCCAAAAGTTCCAACTTTTATTCCCACGTGAACGACGTAGCTTTTTGTTCTCTTCTTTCTTAGTTTTTCTTAACATTAGCCCTCTTCTCATTCTGTTTTATTCGGCCGCCTGGCCAGCAGATGATTCTGAAGAACGTAAATGGCTTCAGTTTTATAGAATAAACATACATTAAATTCACAGTAATAGCAGGGTTTCTTTTTCATAATTTCACATGTAACCACTTAAAAATCCGTTTATGAACCTTCTTCTTTGCTTCCCGGAGGACTCTTCAGAGCATGTATATGTGGTAGAGGCAGTGAGTGGGTAAAGACCCCGAAGTCAGACTGCCTGGGCTCAAACCCTGACTCCACCATCTGGGGCAGGTGACTTCATCTTCTCATACCTCAGTTTCGCCTCGGTTTTGTCTCAGTGGGGCTGTTGTGAGGAGCAACCAGATTAACCCACGTAAAGCACAGCCTGGCTTGTAATAAGCTTAGCCACTAAGGATTAAATATGACTAGGTTGCCGGTTTGGTTTAGCGCAAAGGAAAGGAAAGCCTTACTTTGGCAGAGGCAGTGTGGTGTAGCAACACGCCCATATAGATTTTGGAGTGGATCGATTTGGATTTGAATCCTAGCTCGGTTGTCTGGTAGCTGGATCCTGGCTTGGGCAGGTGGTTTTATCCCTCTGTTTTTCTTCACAGCAACACCTTCATTTCCAACATAGGACTCGAGCTCCTTTTTCCAAAGAAAATTGAGGCAAACAAGCGTGATCTCTTTCAAATTTCTGCTTCCATATCTGCCTGGCTTTATTTTTAGCGAGGCTGGGAATATATGACAGCCGGCATCTGTGGCCCTTCTCTGTGCTTCCGCACCACGTGTGCATCTCACATCATATTTAGCCAACTGTGGAAATTTTTATGTTGCTTATCATTCTTCCCATTAGATAAGCTCCCTGCAGGCAGGACTTTTCTCTTTCCATTGCGTAGTGCACGATGAATGCTTACTGTTTCTTGAAGGAATAAAAACCAATTTGAAACAAATTGCTTTGTATTACTATAGATCCAGTTTATTGATTACTATGCAGATCTAGGTCTTTTACACATACCTTGAATCCTTAGAACAACCATGAAAAGTAGGTGTTGCTAACCCCATTTTCTAGATTAGGAAACTAGGGCTCAAATCATTTAAACTTGTCCAAGGACTTGAGGTGGAGAATGGCGGCATTTCATCCCCGAAATAGTGGTAGTCACAGGAGATGGATCACCCGACAGGAGCTTTGGCCTTAGAGGAACGCAGAACTTCCAAACTCTGCCTGCCCAGGAGGAAGCAGGACGAAGAAATTCATATCCTCGCCCCTCTCTTCCCACCGCATACCCTGCCAGTGCCTCTGGATGAAGTCAACCAGCCGCTGGAGGACCAGGGAGCCCGTGGGGTGAAAACTGCAGACGTCAGTGTCCTGGGGCACAGAGCAGGGTGGAGATGGAGCTGAAAAGGCAAAGAGAGAAAACCCAGCACAGTCCTCCTCTTTCTGTCCCTTAGTATTCACTCATACTTGGAGCATAACATTCATGTCCCTAACTCAGGAAACCCAAAGCGCTCTCAGTCGCTGCAGCCAGTTTATTCATATGCCCACCTGAAACCAGTACCGTTGTTCTTCATATAAAGCAACAGAGAGAAAACTCAAATAAAACAAAACTGCTGTAATGTCTGCATCCGTAGCTAGTCTTTTGGCTCAAGTTGGTAATCATACCTTTTTGTTCTGGCGCCTCTTTTATGTCCCCCTCACCCTCTGCCAAACCCCCATCTGGTCAGAGTTGTTCACTGGTGGAGTGACCCAAACCTTCATTCCCACAGGACCCAAGCCCTTTGTAGCCCCCTTTTTTTGGGGGGGGGTTGCCACAGTTTCCCACATGCCCCCGTGAGTCTCTCCCGACACACAGGTGAGCCATCATGCCCCTGCTGAGAAGTCTGCCCATTGGGAAGATGCCCCTGCACTACTCTCTTTCATACCTTCCCTGAATAAGGCTGTATTCTCTCACTTCTGGTCAGTGCCAGCACACCATCATGTTCATCCATAAACAGGGCTCTGCTAACTGGCTGTAGGCTCTCCCTGCATGAGTGTGGGTGGAGAGCGAGCTAACAAGGGAAGAGAAGCAAGTAACCAGGGGAGCCGCCTGTCCCTTTAGTTTACTTGTGCCTCCCAGACCTGCTCAGGCCCAGTCTTGCTTTTACTGCACCAAGTGGATTGCTTCTGTACAGTCCAGTTTTATGATTCAGTGCATCATATAATGTGTTTATGATGGGCCGTTCTTGTTACATAGTCTTTGGTTTCCCATGAGCAGGTATCTACCTGATCTCTACCCAGGTTTGGTAGCAAGCCAGGAACAGTATGGACAGTAGCTGTTGGCAGTACAATCCTTGTTCTTCTGGTGTTTATCGGAGGCTCCTCACCCCATCCCTGGCTGCCATGTCGTTTCTAGTCCTGTTGGATATGCTGAGGCAGAGGCCCAGGAGTGAGGACAGCTTTCAGTGTTGTAGAACCTTCTCTTGGATCAAGCCCAATAAAAGCTGCAGCCTCATGGGTTACCCAGTAAACAGATCAGAGCAGCATACCCAGATGTGAAGCTCACCAGTTGTCTTATCTCTTTTTCAGTGGATGTGCAAGGTGTATCAGTTTCTCTCACTTTAGACGGGATATCCTGCCTCAGGCCTCTGGACTGTAGAAACCGTCAGTGTCGTGGATGCCGGAGCTTCCATGGGCTTCATCCTCCGTCCTCTGGCTTGTGTGTGTGTGTCTTACAAAGGCGTCCTGGGTGCTCGCTGCTTGGTGTTCACCAGGTCCAGTTACCATAATGCCATCAATGTGATGGACCAGGATGGTGATCCGTGGGATATTGAGATGATTAAGGTCCCTCCAGACTATATTATGACAGTGCAGACATAGCCTTCCCGTAAGATGATGAAGGTGCATGGCCATTTTAGCCACTGGATGGCACGTTGCATCTCGCCCTTATTAATGGTGATAGAAAAGAAAGCATTTACCAGGTCAGTAGTGATTTACTAGATATGCCAGCAAAAGACATAACATCCAGAATCACAGCTGTGATTGGCATCACCATCTGATTACATTTATAATAATCCAAAGTCATGTTCCCAGATCTTCCTGACTTTGGTCCAGGTAAACAGGCAAGTTAAATGGATCCAGAATAGGAATCAACACCCCTGCGTCCGTTAAGTTTTTGATAGTGGTACTAATTCCTGAGCTGCTCCCAGGAATGTGGGGTAGTTTTTGGTTTACTTTCTTATTGAGGAGAGTGGGGGAGAGTACCAGGGACCTCTTCATGGCTCTGTCTTCCATAGTGGCTTTTATGACATGGCACAGGAAACCACGGTGGGGACTTGGCCCGTCACTAAGCATATCTATTTCCACTAAAATTCTGGAACTAGAGAAATAACCCCATGATGGGCCTGTGGGCCCTTCGGACCCACCATGAGACATCAGGGTTGACTTCATCTCTCACCTCTTCTCTGGAATGAGACGGGCAGTTTCACTGGTGGGCCACATTTTGGGTCTCCAGGAATCAGCATCGGTTCAGAGCTAGTGCCCAGTAACCCTTGGAAGGATTACGCTTTTCCCTTTCAGCAGTGTGCCCTTGTGAATGGATGGCTGCGGGTTCCTCTAGGAGAAGATCTGGAGACGGATTGATGGGATACGCTTATGGCCGTGTATAGGGTCGCAGTCATCTTATATTTAGTCCTTGGTCTGACATCCTTTGAATGTACTCCCATATGTGCTCCTCAGACTCCTGCTGGTAGAAATTGTTGCGATTCTGCACATTTTTCAATATGAAGGTGGTCTCCTTCCAGAGTAGACTTTGAGCTCCTTTCTGGTTGGGTTTTTTGGGGGGGGCGGGGGGGAGTCTAACTACTGTTATGAGGCAATGAGGGGTGATGGGAGCAGGTAGTGAGGTGAGTTGGTGTGCCCTTGTGAAACAACTTGAAAGGGTTTATGGGAGTGGGAGGACTGGGGAGGCTGCGTCTCCTCAGAGGGCTGGCTGTAGGTTGCTGCTTTCAGCAGGAACGTTCAGCTAAATAAGGAGTTCAGCATTCTGAGCCTCGTTGGCTGCCCAGGTGCCTACATCCATGATTCAGGATCGTTCCCATTTCCAGCCATTGCCCTTATGGTAGCATAAGAGACTTGGCAGGGTTGCACGTTTAATTGGCTCTGCAACCCTTACCGTCAAACGCTGGGCTGATCCTTAGTCCTATCAGCTTAGCAGCTATTAGCGAGAACCATCTAACAGCCATAGGTTTTCCACCCATCTCTTTGGGAATTCACGGCTTTCAGTTTGTCATTTGCTTTGTGCACATTCTCATAGACAACCAGAAGCAGCCCCAGCCCAGGTCAGTCCTTGAAATCAGCCTTTTCATCACCCACTCAGACTTCTAGCAGTTTGCCCACTGCCTGCCTCCATCCTGTGACACCATGGGAGGAAATTTGAGGGACCGTGATGTCACTGTTTTACAGATGATCAGTTCCACATCCTCTCCCTCCACAGAAGGGTGATCAGGGCATTCATCAAACATGGGTCCTGTGTTTGAGGGTCTGTTTCCTGGAGTCATTCTTGGTCTCATTTGCAACATCAGTCACATGACACACTCAAAAGTAATTGAAGGGAACCTAACAAAGGGGCTGCCTCCTGAGCTGTCGTGGGCAGGGCTAAGAACCAGCAGGGCATGGTGTTTGCAAGCCATACCACTCCCGTGGGAGAGAGGCCACCTGGTAGAGAGAGGCCTTAGGTAGAGAAACCACTGCTTGTTACAAAAGGAGCAGGGGGAAGAAATACCTTAGCATCTTGCTTCCATCTCCTGCTAGTGCTTTGCATTGGTTGAGCCCAACCATACGCCAGAGGATAAGGGCGGGAGGCAGGCTGCCTCAGTGTGAGGTCCTAGGGGTCAGCCTTATGGGCGTGTGGCAGGGGCAGGGTGGAGAAAGAGTGGTATTGGGTCTGGAAGGGCCTAGGGAGACTGGCACAGTTGCCAGACTGGCACCTGTGGCCTGGGTCTGAGTGCTGGGCTTAGCCGCCTGCTGTACGTGCACACTTAGATATCCCCAGGGCATCTTGTGTGAAACACCTTATCCTACCCCAGCTGTTTCCTTCTTCTCTATTCCTGATGCTCCTCAATGTTGTATCTTACTGTCTGTGCTGAGTGGAAGGCCTGAGGCGTGATGTCCTCCTGTAGCTCTGCTCCTGTGGGCCATGCACAGTAAGGCAGACATTCAAGCTCATACATGATGCAGCGGCAGCAGGACCTACCACCCCCTGGCTCCCACATTCTCAAGAGATAGATGTGGAAGGTGTAGACCATAATCTTCATCCTCTCACACAGTCATTTCTGCTATAGATGGAGAAGGATGGGCTGATGTGGGTCCCGGGGCTCCCTGCCGGACAAGGGCTGATGTGGATTCCGGGGCTCCCTGCTGGACAAGGGCTGATGTGGGTCCCGGGGCTCCCTCCTGGACAAGGGCTGATGTGGGTCCCGGGGCTCCCTGCCGGACAAGGGCTAATGTGGGTCCCAGGGCTCCCCGACAAGACGAATCTGCCTTAGAAGAGCTGTGGTCTCCATCTGCCCTAATTCTTTAGTATAGAGCACCATGACTGGTGGGCACGACTCTGGTCAGGTGGCTGTCTGGTCTAATGGTGGGGTGGGGGGAGTTTAAGAAGCTGCTTTTATGGGGTATTAGGGTGCTCTTAACACATAGACAAATGCTGCACCCTTAGGATGGGGCCAATTACATTTCCATGTTTTTTAACAACTAAGTCAACTACATATAATTCCTTCCTGACTTCATTTCCAGCAGCAAATCCAACAAAGTAGGTTTTGAATCATCTCAATGGAAGCACCCCATAATCCATTAAAACTCATTATTCCTCCATACTCAATGCCTCCTGATAGATATTTGAAATCATTACTTGAATATAATCTATTTACAAGTATTAAATCTGTCAGAGTGACTTCTTGAAATTAATAACCAGGGGAAATGGGCAAACTAACCATTTAAATGGTATTATTGGGTGTCAGTGGAGAGTTTGGGCTGTGTGTAGCAAAGGTGACATGAGTGTGACATCACTAGCCCTTTGCCCATGGGTGGAATGGTAAAATTAACATAAATGACCATATTTGTTTTGTATGAAGATCTACTGTAACATCTCTGACTAGGGAGGGACCCAATGCATCAGAATTACCCACAGTTGTTAAAATGCAGCATAGCACAGTGGTTAAGAGCTGGGACTCTGGAGCCAGACAGCCTGGGTTCAAATCCTGGACAGGCAAATGATTTAAACCTTTCTGTGTCTTAGTTGCCTCATTTGTAAAATAGGGGTATATACTTACCTAAGAGATAGGATCTCAATCTGAAGCAAGCTGCAGCTGTTCATCCTGATGCAAAAGTCTGAAAACCACACTTTGAAAAACCTTGCTCTGAATCCATCAAACTAAAGCCCTTTTAGGTGAGAGGCAGCCATTAGTCCACGTGAACTGGGGTGTGGTGTAGAAGCTTGCAGAATTTCTTAGCATGAAAGCAAAGTAGACCGGGATGCAAATGTTCAATTGTGGTTTAGCTATTGCTAGGGACTTCATAGTAACTAGACCTCTAACCTGAGCTGAACCTTCTGATCAAAGGTAAATTCCTGCCAGAACAAGCACAAAATGGGTCCTGAGAACACAGAATGACAAATGGTGGTATTTTAAAAATTGTTTTGCTAATCAGTTTTGTTTTCTTTTTTCCTGTTGGTGAAGGTTGCATGATGGAATTTGAACATTACCTCAAGAGGTTTTCTGTTTTGGATTAGCTAATTGTGTTTGTCCTCTGCTGGCTATTTCTTCGGACTCAGATTTTGGTGTGCTTTTAAGGCAATAAACCCAAAGGGACATATCATGGACTACAAAGAAAGCTGCCCAAGTGTAAGCATTCCCAGCTCTGATGAACACAGAGAGAAAAAGAAGAGGTTTACTGTAAGTATGCAACATAAAGCATATGGGGAAAATTGAGTATAGAGGATACTTCCGTTTCCTTTTGTTCTTCCTTAACCTAGAATATCATCTCCCTATCTTCACATACCCGGATTTTACTTCCCTTTCAAACGCTATGACCTCCATTCTGCCCTGTGCACGGGACGGAATGCAGTTTCTTTTTTCCGTGCAGAGTTTTGCCGTTTATCCTTTGGAGAAGCCTATGAAACTATTTGATAGACCCTCTCACCAGAAAATGTGCATACACATGGATCTGCGACACATGCACGTAATATTTGTCACTGTTGGGGTTGTTAATGGACTCCAGAAGTCACTGATCCTGCAGAACTATGTCTTAAAATTTCCGCCAGATCTTTCTTAAATGACGTTTATCATTTTTTACCTCAATTTTAAACATAATTTAATCCAGTATTTTATCTCTTTTTTTTTTTACCTTAAAGGCAAAGCCTGTTTCTAATTTTTCTCTCACCATGGTACCTACTTTATAAAGAATAATCACAGTGAATAGTTGGTGAATCAGTGTGTCAGTGACTATTACTGGAGAATAGTCACTTTTCTAATGAGTGTAATGAAACATATAATATTGTATTTAGTTCCAGCAGTCCTGTTAGTATATGCAGGATCTCCTGCCCTCTTCCCCCTGAAAAAAATGTCATTTATCTTGTCCGTAACTGATCTGGCCTTCCTTGTAAACCCCCCCACCCACTGAATGGTATGAAGGAATTCATTTAACCCAATTCTGTTTAAACAGAATTTGTTTGAGCTAAAATTTAAGCAGTTCTTTTAAGTAGAAATGCCCAGGCTGCCTCCATTCTGCTCTTTATCTTGTTTGAACACACACTCACTCCTTCTCCAACTTGGCATCACAGTTCATGGGAGGAGACGTGTCCCCTTTCACAGTGTCTGACGACTGACCTCACTGTAGCCTGCGGAAGGCTCTTGCGTTCTTGTCGTCCCTCTAAATCTTTGCCATTCCAGCTGTAGAGTGACTGGTTTGGCAGTTGTCCAGCTGTGGTTGACCTGATCCAGCCCTGGGCAGTTGGGTGGCATCTATCACTGGCATCTGCAGTCAGTGAACTGACTTGTTGTCTGTTCCTTGTTGGGTTGGCCTGGGTGGTGGCAACTCACTGCTGACTCAGCTTCCCTGGGCTCTCAATGGCTCTCAAGCCCACTGAGGCTCTGATATGACCTTCACCTGCTCCTCAATCAAGTGGTCTATGCCAGCCACTGACCAGGGGGATCACCTGGCCCCTGCCAATTGAGGTGACTTTCAACTCAGAGTCCATTTCACATGGGAGCTGAGGAAAGCTGAGAAGTTAAACTAAACCCCTTGACCACTCCACTCTTTCTTCTTAACTAGGTGGGGCTGGAGCCCCGAAATGGTGGTTTTTCTCCCCAAGTCCTAGACAAGGAGTTGGGAACAGCCCTTCTATCCTCTGTTCTCCCTTCCTTAATAAACACACCGCCACACCTGGTACCAAAGCCCAGAGAAGAGAGATTGTAATGTGTGTCTGGCCATTTACTTCCCCTGAGCCTCTACGTTGTAGCAATATCTTACCAAGCATTGTGCATTTATTCCACATTCATACAAGCAACTTGTATGCTTTTTGTGATTTTTGCAACATCACATTGATGGTAAACGAGAGGTCAGTGTACCTTTGATAACCTAGTGGAGTCACTGTGTGAAAATGTCGCTATTTTTACCTTTGGGCCATTCTCTCCTTCAAGGGCATAACCTCCTGCCAGGTTTGAGGGAAGTTCATACATAGCACATATAGGCGGTAGGTTATCTTAGGTATCCTTGTATTTTTCATGGTAAAGGTATTTCCACATCTAATGTAGAAAGATCAGGGAGGCCTGTAGCATCGCTCTTACCCTGCCCTCTCCCCGCTGCCCCCTGAATTCTCAGAGGCTCTCTGCACACCACATGTTCATCTCCTTCCCTCAGATTCTCAGATGCTGCCTTATTAGAGAGGCTTTTTCTGACCACCCTATATATAAAATAGCACCTTCACACCTCATCCTGCCCCTTGCACTCTCTGTCCCACTTCCTTAAATTTTCAGTAGCAGTATCGCCACCTGACATAGTTTGCATTTATTTGTGTGTGACTTCCCTGACGAGGACACAAGGTCCTTTGAAGCAAGACGTTCCCTCACTGCTGTTTCACCAGTACCTAGAACAGAGATGGATGTTCAAGAAGTTACTAGAATCACGTGTTAGTTGCTGATTACTGCAGTGCATTCCTCAGTCCTCAAGCAAACTTGGTTCTCGTCAGCACAGATAAGACCCACTGCACCCAACACAAATTCTGCGTCCAGCCTCAGCAGGCCCAGGTGCCTATGTTATACTTAGGAACAAAGATAAACATTGTGTTACTGACTAGTCAATAATATTTTTGTACTCTAGTTCTTGTACATCTTTTATAAAGCTCTATACCATGAAGCTTCTAGCAGAGAATTGCATTGCATCCTAGGATCTCTTGACTTAAACCAAGTCTGAATTATACTTTCATTTATCCACTCAACAAATTGTCATTGAGTTTCTTTGTCATGCCAGACACTGTTCTAGGCCTTGGGGATACAGGGGGTAGTAAGAATGACAGACCTTGCTTTCAAGGAACTTGTATTCTGGTGCAAGTCAGACAATAAAATGTTTTTTAAAAAGCAACTAAATAAGATGATTTCATATCATAATAAGTATTACACTGTTTTCTGTGAAATCTTGGGCTTTTTTGCAAACAAAAGTATTCATTGAAATTTAAAGAGTTTTTGTTTTTGCCTATTGGTATTTTATTACAATTTAACTCAATAAGCCCTTTTTCATAAATCATACTGCTGATTAATAACTTTGCAGGGCTCTCTCTTAGTTCCTGTAAATATATTTGCAGCAGAGCTGTTCAGGCTGGAACCTAGACTTGGATTCGTCTTGACAGCACTTGGGTTACCATGGGAAGCCATCCTACCACACCAGCAAGTCAGCGCAAATCATTCCAGAAGCTCACAATCCTATCAGTCTAAGTTTTTGATGTGTTTATAAGCAGTCCCACTCCAGGCCTACGCAATCCTGAATGTGGGGGAGAGAAATCTGGAGTCTAGTCTTATAAGCATGGCTCTCTTTGACCTGATTCCTGACCCTCTACTTCTGCCCGCTCTCCACATGTATCATCTTGTAAACTATTCTGACAGATTCTGTACAAGAGATTCCTCTAAGACAACTTGATATCTTCTTGGTTAAAACCAGAGAGCCTTGTCACCACTCTGTAGCTCATGTAGGGTGCTTGGCTGCACTTTTTCTCTCAATCTAAGTGACTCATCGCTTACACAGGTATCTGATACCAGTGACTTGGCTTCACCATCCAGGCGAGACCCTATCTCCTCCCTCAGGGAGGGATGTGGCTTTCTGAAACTCCTCTCACTGTGGGCCTGTTAATGTTAATGTGCCCATATCTTAAATGATACTACAGAATCTGTATAACATAATCACAATATCAGGGAAGTCCTTTCCTCACAGTATTATCTAACTAGGAACTTGTGAGTGTAGCTTACCAGTCTTTCACGGAAAAGGATAGTTGATACGTATTTGTATGCCCATCTTCTAAAATTAACCTGGTTTACTTTAAGTTGTCTAACAGACTGGGGGCAATTGAATTATAAACCCCAAAGTAACTCCTATCTCTTTCCCCTCGTCTTCACTGTGAAATGATGAGGTTGATAACCCAAGCCATACATCAGTGAGCCTTTCCTTATAAACCTGGATTCTTGTTTTTCTCTTTAGAAATGATACAAGATCTTTGAGGTCCCAAATAGTTTTCTCTACACTGACATGTTGAATTATTAATATAATCTGAGGGGATGTGTGAGATGAATTGTGAAAGTTAATTCTGTATTATAACTTGATTTAATACTGGTTCTGGTGTGTGGAGGGTTAGAAGACTTAGATAGTCTCACAAGTCTGTGAACTTGTGCAAGTTACTTCACTTTTTAGGGCCATCATTTCCTCATATGTAGAGTGGGGGCTGTAGTATTTGTTCTGCTTATATCATAGGGTTGTTGACTATGGTTATATGCAATAGTATATGAAAATGTTAAACACACGTAAGGTGGCAGTAAGAAATCCAAGGATAAATTCTCAGTTTGAAAAACACTGTGTAAAAGGCGACCTGGAAGAAGAAGAACTAATAATTGAGTATTTATTATGTGCCAGGCATCATTTTTTGAAAATACTTTATAATTTCAGGGTACTGGTTGCTCTTGGGGAAGAATAGAGAGCATCATCAGTTGAATTTGTAATGTTTTATTCTTGGGGGAAAAAATCTGAAACAAGAATGGCAAAATGTTAGAATTCATCTAAATGAGTGCACGTGTATTCACTGTTCTCTGAAAATTACAGAAATATTTCATAACATTTTAAAAATAAAATATCGCCTTTCAACAAGATAAAATAAGTGTTTCAGGTGGTAAACTTGTGTATCTTGTAGAATCATATATAAACATTAATGTGCAATACCAGTTTCACGAGTATGGAAACAGATTATTCACATATTTAAATAGCAAATGCAGTGTTTTTTTGCAGTCAAATTTTATTGTATTGTTTTTATTCTTGTTTTCTTAGGTTTATAAAGTTCTGGTCTCAGTGGGCAGGAGTGAGTGGTTTGTCTTCAGGAGATATGCAGAGTTTGATAAGCTTTACAATACTGTAAGTAATAGTTTACAGGATTTTTATTTAAAACAAAACACCTGAGAAAACTCAAAAATAAGAGAGATTTTATTTGAACAATTAAGTAATGCTAATATATCAGACAAGCACAAAAAAGGGTAAGAGATTCTTCAAAAGCATTCTAACTTTGGAATTCTTACAAAAAAAGATGGAGAGGGAACTGTTGAGAAGTTGCAGATAAACTACTCAAGATATGACAACTAGATGTACAGCTTAAAATGCATTTTAATGTTACATAATATTAGAAATCCTGTCTACCTACCTCTCTAATAATTGTTAATCATCATGTTATTTCTGGTTAAATTGCCTAGCTCTTTCTTAGCTTTACTGTGTTTTCTTCTGTTGTTTAGTTTTTATTTAATGCATATGCAACTGAATTTACTGTATATAGTTTTAAATATTACTTAATCAAAGGATATTGAGACAGTCTTTTTTACTGTAAGTGAAGTCACACTTTTGAAACAAAATAATAGCCAGAGTTTGTATATGAGAATATCTTCTGTCATTTTTCAGTGATTTTTTTTTAAATGGTTTATATTGAAGGCTGGATGAGGGTTGAATTGCTAGCTCTATTTGAAATTCTTGGATACCATTATGGTATACGTGATTAGCGTTTTTTGATAATTGTACAAATCTGACTGCACCTATCAGGATACCTGGGTTATGATACTCAGGTAAAAATAACATGATGGTTACGTAACACACATACACTCACAGAGGGTTTCTATGAACTTCTTAGGAGAGGTACGATCAGATTTCATTCCGTGAACTGCTAATAACTAAAAATTTGAGATTTTGTTTTGTGTTTTGCTTAAAAGATCAGATAGGCCAGATTTACCTTCTAATCTAAACTTGTTTCCTTTTGTCAAGTTGTTTATTAGAGGGAGGAGTGTAGGGGATGTCATCTAAAAACTGAGCAGGTGGACACCTACATGAGTGAAGAGCTTAGCATCCTTGAAATGGTTTCATGAATGAAATAGCAGGTGATTAATTAGGTGGAGTGTTAATATTTGAGTATATTTAAACATAAAGGTGAAGTAGGAAAGATTGTATTGGATATTTCCCCCACCATGTTCATTTTCATCGAACACTCCACCTTAAGCTCTATGCAGAAAATTTTCCTTAACATGTAGTTGAGTTTTTATTTTCCACGTCTCTCTTTTTTTCTTGTATTTCTCTTGGTTTTTTTCATTGTTTTTTTTCTTTCCCCATTTTCTGTGTCTACCTCTCTCTTTTGATGTAACCCCTTCCAATTCTGCCTCCTGTGGTGAGGGGCAAAGAAAAAAACAAGGGAGTAGAATCAGTTGCTTGTTTTCAGACCACAGAAGTGAGATAAACCTGGTCCGGATTTTCCTAAGTTTGAAAATACAAATTCTTTTCTTATGCTTCTCTTAGAGTAAAAGACAGAAAATGTAATTTTCCATCTGTCAGCATTTTAATTGTCAGTTTAAATGTGTTTTTTTATGACTGTCATTTACACTTTAAAACTTTGTTGTAAATTGTCGAACACCTATAGAAGTAGAGAGACTAGTACAAATACAGAAAATAATGTACTATCCAGCTTCAGCAATTGCATGGCCATTCTTGTTTTATCTCTGGCCCTAGTAAGCCCGCTGTAATTTTGAAGCAAATTTCATTCATCATATCCTTTCATCTGTAAATATTTTATCATCTCTAAAAAGATAAAGGTTCCTACACACACACACACACACACACACACACACACACACACACACACACACACACACACACACACACACACCACACCGTTATCACATCTGAAACTAAACTAATGATAATGTTTTCATATGAAACAGTCAGTGTTTATGTGACTGGTTGTTAAGCCTATTAAGTGTCTTGTGATCACTAGGTTTCCCCCCTCCACCTCTCTTATCTTTCCTTTACAGCTTTTTGTTGAAAAAACAGTGTCATTTGTCTATAGACCTTTCAGTCTGGATTTTGCTGATAGCACGCCCATGGTGTCGAGTGATTAACACCTTCTTCTATTTTTTGTATTTCCTGTCAGTTGGTAGTTAGATATATAGTTTCTGTGTGTGTATGTGGTTTGCTGACTTGAAACTTACAATAAAAATAAGATTAACCTGTTTTTATGACTTGATGCCCCAGATTTAAGTTCTTCAGGGCCAAGTGGTTCCTTCTCTGGGGATAAGCAAATCTGATAAATGTATTAGAATAGTATAGGGAGCAGACTAAAGTAAAGGATATTGAAAGCAAAATTCATCAGCTTTCTGAGAAAACAATTGTCAATCTACTCATAGAGAGAACCCAAAGACCACCTTTTCCCCTGAGGTAATAAGTGGTGAGTAATATGTATTCAGAACTTGCACACCAGATTTTAGTCTTATAAGCACTTAAATGATTTCCTTTAAGCCTCACAACAAACCTGTAAGATAAGTGCTAAAATTATCCCTATTTTACAGGCAAGGAAACCGAGGCATAGATTTGCTAAGTAGCTTATCCAAGCTCACAAAGCTGCGAAGTGTTTTATTGGGACAAAATAGGATGATTAGATAGTCTATGGTAATTTATTGGTATAATTTAATATTATATGTTTGATCATGATATATTTAAAAGTGTGTCTTATGATGGATTTTCTTATAAGTCAGATTGATTGCATTTTGGTTTTGTGCATGCATAACTAGAAGACTTATAAAATTGAGTTCATATAATGTTGGTTTTTTAAATTTTTAGTTAAAGAAACAGTTTCCTGCTATGGCCCTGAAGATTCCTGCCAAGCGAATATTTGGTGATAATTTTGATCCAGGTAAGCAATAGTTTCATAGAGCAGCCAGAAGTGATGGCTGAAGTTTGAAGATGTAGTTAACGTATTGTGTTCATTGTGCTGCGTAGTAGTACAAGACTTCACCAAGCTAAGTGATCTAATGCTCTGTGAAAAGAATGCCTCAGGAAGGTGCTTACTGTGTACCAGGCATTGTTTTAAACACATTACAAGTTTTTAATTCATTCAATCCTCACAACCCTTTGAGGTGGGTATTATCATCATCTCTATTTTATAGATAAAGAAACCTAGGCACAGTTAGGCTAATTAATTTTCCCAGGGTCACATACAGCTAGTCAGTGTCAGATTTGGAAGTTAAGTTCAAGCAGCCTGGCTTCAGATACATTAATGGATCGTTAAGGATAATTTGGGGGTACTTTTCTAACCATAAAGGACATTCGTTGTTACATCTTTGTTACATCGAGAAGCATTTAGTAAACATACTCTCTGCACAGCACCCTGCAGCCCTCTGAATGGGATACCAAGCAAATGTTCTGTGGTTCACCCCTGGGAAGCGTAAATGACCCAAAGGATCTCGGGAATCTGATCCCTATAGTCCGAAGCCCCAAGCCTGGGATTTTCACTAGAATCCAAGAAATCAATCCTGCTCAGAAATGACTACTTACAGGGATAGAAATGTCCTTATCTAACAGAAATCCTATCAAAAAAGTCATCTATTTATGCCACAGGTGAATCCTGACCAGCCAGAGAGCTCTCCCTCCCTACCATACCTCCTCAGCTAACTTTGCTTATAACCCATTAAACCTATGATTCCTTACATGTCTGCCGCCTTAGTCAAATTGCCCTCTATCAAATAGCTTGCAAATCGCTGGTCTTGACTGCTTCTACTCTGTAACCTAACCTTACACCATTCCTTTCCCTCCGAAACCTTTTCACTGAGCCATGTGGAATTCTGCCCACAATGAACAAACTTCTCTTTATTCTCCATCGTTTTCATATTTCTTTCACGTTCTCGCTTTAATTAAAACTTAGTCCCGCCCCCCGCCATGCCCCCGCCCTCCTGAGGCTGCTGGAGGATCCGCTGTAGCCCTCTCTTTTACATTTTACTCAGGATTGGCATTGGTGAGCATTCTCACGTCCCCTCTTATATGTAGAATTTTCATTGGAGTTTGTAACTACAAGGCAGCTTCTTTTCTACTACATTCGTGAGCAAAGTAGAGCGTTAGCAGGGCTAAGCCACTCTCCCGAGCCACAAAGCTAATATGTGGAAAAATAGACTCATCCAAGATTGATTGTTTCTCTTAATCCCCTTCCTCTAGTGTGTGACTAATGCGTGGTGCCTTAAAACAAAATTCACAAACCTTTATGTGCATTTTATTTCAAAATTGCATGTTTGGAACATTATAGAAATCTTACCCTATTTCCTAATCTGAAAGGTATGGATTTAGACTAAAGAACCTCTGTGGTCCCTGCAGGCTGTAAATGTTCTTTGATTATGAATATAATCAGGTCGCTCTGGCCACCAGTAGCAGTATTAGGACAAAAAGCCAAGATCTCCTTAAGTCAGAATTTGATTTTTTTAAACCTGCTCCACAGTATTGGAGATTGTCTTCGGTTGGATGATTTTTCTAGAAGCAGTGAAATGGCAAAGAAACCTGTATCGGTCAGTTAAATAAATTTATTCTGGGGACTAAAGCTTTCATTTTATTAGCTAAGCATTAAGTTCTTTTAGATCTCTAATGGAAACCTCTTTTGGATAACAACAGATACATTCACATAAATTCTTAATTGGAGAGCCTTAAAAATATGTATCTCCAACTAGAATCCTTAAAGCTAATGTGTCAGCCTTACAAATTCTTGGAACTTATCCTGTGATGGGCTGGTACCGATTTTAGTCTTACCTGGAGTTTTTTTCAGGTATTTGCATGTTTAATGTTGATCTAAAACTTGAAATTGCCCCCTGAATTCTGACTGTGGGGCTTTTTTCATTACTGACTTATCTTCTTATATAGGGCCTTCGAAACTGTGTAAAGTCAGCAATGAAATGGAAAGTCTGGTAGCACTAATCAGTGCAGCACAGCTTGTAGCTCTGTGAAGAAACGAAATCATTCTTTTGTCACATCTGATCACCCAAAGTAAAATATCCCTTCAGTAAATACCCACAGAACAGCTTAAAGCTGCCTTCATGTAGTCATTGGGCTTGCTTTAAATATCTCACATCCAGTCATTCATTTTCTCCCTCCTATGTTACTTACTAAGTCCAGGTCCTGAAAAATGACTGCCTTTTAAGTACAGCTGTATTGTAAACCTCACCTATGCTTTCCTGTCTGGTGACATAAAGAATGCCCTTGGAAGAGTTTTGGATGATACCTTCTTGAAATTTCTTTAAGAAATTCATCGTTGAACAAAAAAGGACCAAGTACATCTGGATCTAAGAGAACAGATCTAATTTATATTTGTTCTTTTATATCCATACCTTACATTTAAGAAACTGCAGTAAACCTGCCTGACTGGAAACAATCCATAATTTTGGTGACAAACACTATGCATTAAAATCTTTATTGAGTAGAAATCATTTTACTAAAGCAAAACTCACTGTTTAGTTGAATGTTGTTTATAGGTTTTTATCAAGACATTCACCATTCTGAGACACTCTCAAGTCTCCTGTTTATTTAATTTTTAGAGTGTTCAGATGCTCCTCAACCTACTATGGAGTCACATCCTGATAAACCCATCGTAAATTGAAAATATCAGAAATGCATTTAATAACCTAACCTGCCAAACATCATAACTTAGCCTCACCCACCTTAAACATGCTCAGAACACTTACATTAGCTTACAGTTGGGCAGAATCACCTTGATGTCACAGCCCAGTATCACAAGAGTATAGTACCATGTATCGCTAGCCTGGTGAGAGATTAAAATTCAAAATATAGTTTCTGCTGAATTCTTGCTGCTTTCACACCATTGTGAAGTTGAAAAATTGTGAGTTGAACCATTTGTAAGTCAGGGACCATCTGTAATTTCTTAAGAATTAGGATTTATGGGCTGGTCGAGTGGCGCGATGGTTAAGAACTCGCTGGGGATGCCAGAGGGCCCCGGTTCGGATCCCACATATGAGGGCCAGTGACACTGCCCTCCACAGCTAAGATGCTGAACAACAGCTCAACCTGGAGCTGGGCTGCCGTGAGTTGCCGGCTGCGGCAGTGGGTTGCCATGGGCTACTGTATGTAGCCAGCAGCCAGCAGCCAGCGTGAACGGCTAGCAGCTGCAGTGAGCGGCCGTTCAGAAGCCCGTGACTGATCTGCCTCGCCAGAGAAGAGCACAATGATGGTGCCAACTTGGGCCAGTGAAGCAACGTCCTCCACAACTAGACTGAAGAACAAAACAACAACAACTTGTCTGTTCCCCTTCCCCCAATTCCCCAGCACTGTTCCCATCCTCCCAATTCCCCAATTAAAAAAAGAATTAGGATTTAGGAGGATGGCTTTTGAGCTGACCACAACAAAAATAGTAATAAGCAAAGTCAGCTGTTTCTGTCTACCAGGCATTCTACTATAAACTTACATGCATTGTCTCATTTAATCCTATATCAGCATTATGAAGTATAAATATTGTTACTATCCCATGATACAGGTAGGATTTAAGTCTTAGAAAGGTTCAAAGTCAGCTAGTAAGTAGCAGAGAAGATATTTGAGTAAAGTTTTCTAATTCCAAGAAACCCTTGTACTTAACCTTAATTGCTGAACTGCTATTGCATGAGCCTCAATTATCAACAATTATCAACACTTTGAAGATGCTAGACAATTACTTGTTAGGAAAATGTTCCAGTGTATTTTTCAAGGGTTTTTAACAGCAGGGCTTTGGTGATACTCAAGTAACCACTTAATCACCATTTCTTAGTTGCAAGGATTTCCAGTAATTCTTGTTTGTTTTCTTAATTAGTATGATTGATTTTTTTTTTCCGAAACCAATGTCATAGTGTTCATTTTTATTCGTTACCTGGTAGTACATGAGGACAAAGCAAGTGCCTCCCTAGGTTTTGTAAAGAGTCTGTTTAGAACCCAAGATAGGCATTGTTTTGGAGAATTTTTTTGGGGGGGGATATGTTAATCTGTTTTATTTTAATTTTATAATCATTGTAGATTTTAAAATGTATATTTGTAAGTATTTTTATTGTATATCAAGAAACATGAATTAAGAAATAGCTTCTTAATCAGAATTCACTATTTTGTACTTCTCTCTTTTTATGTAACTGTATTGATGATAATTATGTAGTTTGATATAAATAATCCTTATAGCTTATATCTTTCTAACAGATTTTATTAAACAAAGAAGAGCAGGACTGAATGAATTCATTCAGAACTTAGTTAGGCATCCAGAGCTTTACAACCAGTAAGTAATTTTCATTGTGTTCTGAAGAGGCACTGAAACCAAACCTAAGAATATTGAATACACTACTGTTACAGATTTTATACATTCTGTGGAATGTTGTTATTTTCTTTCTTCCTCTCATACGTGTATTATTTTTGTAGATTAAACTTAAAAGGAATTTGCATAGCACACAGTTAAAACATTTTGCTCTTTGTTTGATGTTATATTTATTCATGCATTCAAAAACCATTTATTAAGTACCTGCTTGTGCATTGGGAATATAAAGAGAAATGGGTGTCATCAGTCAAGAAAAAAAGGCTAAGAGCGCATTCCAGGCAAAGGGATCAGTACATGTAACAGTCTAAAAAAAGCCTGAAGCATTCCGGATACTGACGTATGACCGGAATACAGAGTAGGTTTCCAGAAAGGAGATGAGGCCTTTGAAGGCATGGGCAAGGGGCAGGCCCATGTGCCACACTTGTTGTTCCACCCGGGCGGTGTTCTCTGCTACCGAGAAGGCCTCCAGTCCTTCTCAACACAGCATTCCAGGCAGCCACTTAACGTGAAGGCACTTTCCCAGCCCTGTGTGTGTCTCCTGCTAATGAGTGTAGACGCCTTCTGTAGACCAGTGGCTCCTGGTGCTAGAGAAAAGGTGAGTCTCCTCGCATGGAAGAAGTATAAAATAAATGGTGGTGGCAGTGGTGATTATTGCTCCTGGTGTTTTTAACAGTGTTACTCAGAACCTCTAGCATTATGTATTAAATTCTAAACATTCATTCTGGATCTAGAAGAGTGATATAAAGATGTTACATTTAGTATTAAAATTCAACTAAAAGCGATTCAGTTGTTTTAACATTGTCCTATACAATACAATGTTCTTAAATGTACAACCCAATAGATTTTTATATGCATATGCACCCTGTACCTGCCATCATTCTGTTGAAGGTAGAGGACCTTTCTAGAGCACCCCAAAAATAAATAGTCAAGAGTTTTTTTTAACTTAATTTTAACTGACATTTTCTTTTTCAATAAAAAGTTTTAAAATATTTCCTGGATCTTATCTGTTGTTAACAGAACTTTGTTAATTTTCACACTCTTCATTTGAACATCAAACTATTTACAAAATAGTGCAGATTTAAGAGAGCAAGAAGAGAAGCCAATTGGCAAGTGTGTCTTGAACACCTACTGTGTGCCTGTTATTACTGTGTTAGGGAAATGCACTTTAAAAGTAGCTTTACGTCACGCAATGATGATGCCAACTTGGGCCAGTGAAGCAATGTCCTCTACAACTAGACTGAAGAACAAAAGGACAGCAATTTGTCTGTTCCCCTTCTCCCAATTCCCCAGCGCTGTTCACATCCCCCAATTCCCCAATAAAAATCTTTAAAACAATAAAAATAAATAAATAAATAAATAAAAGTAGCTTTACTTTAATAGAGAAAAGTTTATTTATTTTATTTTTTTTTTTAGCTGAGCCATCCTGCCACCTATTGGCAGCTCAGCGGCTGCTCAGCTCGGGCTGGGACCCGAACCGCTGTTGCTCAGAGTTCAAACTCTTGAGCGAACTCGAGAAAAGTTTATTTTTAAAACAACTTTATTAAAACTGATTTTAAAATCATTTAAAAACTAGAATAAGATATATTAATATTTCTCTGATCTCTGGATAAAAAAGCGTTTTTTGAGTCTAGTGGCAGTGCATGATGTATTACAAAGTAAAACTGACAAATTTGACTAAAAAACATTTGAACCCCAAAAATCGCAAGTGAAATAAAAAACCAAAAATATAGAAAAAGTTTTCCAATATAAAGTACAATAAATATGCTTAACATAGAAAGAGCTCATGCAGATAATATAATACACTCTTAAGACACAAAAAGACAAATAGTCAAAGTGCATTAATGCTTGACAAAAGAGGAGATACAAATGGCTGATCAATTATCAAAGAAACTGAACATTTCTTTAAGAAATATAAATGGAAGCAAAAGTACCTTGTTTTAGCTTTATTGCAGGAAAACACATACAGAAGAGCACAGAGTATGACTATAAAGTGAATACACCTGAGTTGCCACCCCCAAGGCCAAGAGATAGAACATTGCAGGCACCCCTGAAGCCCCTCATGTGTCTGCTTTCAATGACTCTCTCTTCCTTCCCTCCTTCCCAAAGGTAGTTACCCTCCTGATTTTTTTTAGCAGCATTGATAAATGTGTCCTGTTTTTAAACTTTATATGAATGGAATCATAGAATACAATACATATTCTCTGTCTGGCTTATTTTCAACAAAGTAGGGGTCATCCATATTGTTGCATACGAGTATAGCTACAGTTTGTTTCCATTGTTGTAAAATATCCCATTGTATGAATATACCACAATTCATCCATTCTACTTACTGATGGACATTTGAGTTGTTTTCATGTCCTGGACATAATGAATAGTGTTGCCATTAGCGTATCTTTTGGTGGACATGTGCAAGCATTTCTGATCTATCCTGGAGTAGAACTGGGTTGTAGGATATATATATGTTTAGCCTTAGTGTATAATGCAAAATAATTTTCCAAAGTGATTGTGCCAATTTACACTTCCACCATCCTTGTATGAGATAGCATTGCTCAACTTAGTATTGTTAGTCTTTGCAATTTTAGCCATTCTGATAAGTGGGTAGCGGTATATTATTGTCACTTTAGTTTGCACTTCACTAATTACTAATGAAACTGAGTACCTTCTTTTTAAAATACTATTTCTCACTTATCAGATTATCAGAGATGGTAATACAAACTAACATTTAATACTAACTGAGTCTGGAGAGAGTTTTCAGGATGATCATATACTGGTAGAAGTAATAAATTACAGCCTCTCTGGAATAAAGTACAGCCTCTCTGGAAATTAGCTTAAACTGTATTTAAAGCCTGAAAATGGTTTATAATTCAGAGCAAATCATTTTATTTTCAAAAATCTGTAGTGAAAATCATATATGCAGATCTAGTGTTAAGCACAAATATTATAGTAGTGAAGTTGGGTAGTAAAATATTGGAAACCACCTATTGGATTGTCGGGAAAGTCATGACGTATTTTTCTGTTTTTCAATGCAAAAATGTGTCATGACTTTCCCGACGACCCAATATATATCCTAAAGTGAAAGTAAGACTCATTGAGTAACTTTTGGTGCATCCATATTATACAACATACATCTATCAAAACTGATTGTTTACAAAGAGTTTTTTTAACAACATGGCAAAATGTTTATGATGTAACTTGTAGGTGAAAAACAGTAAAATAAAGTATTTTAAGTATAGCACGATCTTAACTATGCAGAGAAAAATACTGAAATAAAATATGCTAAGATGTTAATAGTAGTTGCTTCATGGTAAGATTGAAGATCCTCACCTTTAGAAAAAATTTTTTGAGATACAATTCACATAACATAAAATTCTTCATTTTAAAGTGTACAATTCCGTGGGTTTTAGTATAGTTACAATGCTGTACATCCATCACCACTATCTTAGTCTATCACCCCAAGTCTAATCTAACATTAAAGTCACCCCAAAAAGAAACCACACTTTCAGATTTCCCCTTTTCTCCAACCTGTGGCAGCCACTAATCTACTTTCTGTCTCTATGGATTTGCCTGTTCTGGTATGAATGAAATCATACAGTATGAGACCTTTTTAATCTTCCTTTCATTTAGCGTAATGTTTTTGAGGTTCATCCTTGTTGTGGCATATATCAATACTTCATTCCTTTTCATGAATGAATAATAATCCATTGTATGGATAATACCACATTTTGTTTATCCCTGCATCATTTGATGGACATTTGGGTTATTTCCACTTTTAGGCTATTATGAATAATGGTGCTGTAAACATTTGTGTATGAATTTTTTGTGTGGGCATATGTTTTGTATTTCTCTTGGGTATACCTAGGATGGAGTTGCTAGGTCATATGGTAACTCTACATTTAACTTTTTGAGGAACTGCCGAACTGTTTTCCACAGTGGCTGCACTATTTTACGTTCCCACCAGCCTTTCCCCTTTTTAAAAATTATTGTTCATCTCTCTGAATTTCTTACAATGAATGTATATTATTTGTATTTAATTATTATGAACAATTTGGGAACTCTTGCTTTTGTGACAAGATGGATGGACCTTGAGAGGTATTATGCTAAGTGAAGTAACTCAGAAAGAGAAAGATAAATACTGTATGCTCTCACTTACATGTAGAATCTGAAAAACAAAACAAAACAAAAAACACAGAACTCATAGATACAGAGAACAGATTGGTGGTTGCCAGAGGCAGGGGTTAGGGAGTGGGGGGAAATGTGTGAAAGCGCTCAAAAAGTACAAACTTCCGGTTATAAAACAAAGCATGGGGATGTAATGTACAACATGGTGACGAAAGTTAATAATTCTGTATTTTATATTTGAAAGTTCCTTAGAGAGTAGATCTTAAAGGTTCTCATCACAAGAAAAAAAGTTGCAACTATGCGTGGTACTGGGTGTAACTAGACTTATTGTGATGATCATTTTACAATATATACAAGTATTGATGCCTTTTGCTGTACTCCTGAAACGTGTGTGTGTATCGATTATATCTCAGGAAAAAAACAATTCGGGAGGAGTTACCCCAGATACAGAGATTTAATCATTCCTTGAGAATGTTACCAGTCCATGCAAGGCCACTCTTTTTAGTTCATTGTTTTCTCTTCATCTTTGATCTTCACACCCATTTCTTCATTCCCACTGCCAATACCCACTTTAATATGTTTGTTATTTGTCTTTGGATGTTTTGTTTATCAATTGTTGCTTTGTGTGTGTGAGTGTTTAATATAAATACATAAATGGTGCTGTTCCTTGTTTCTGACTGCTGATTGGTCTTCTCCACGGGCAGTTGCCATGACTTGCTTCCTCATTTCCCAGTGGTAGCCGGCTGTTTTGCTTCTGATTCACTACTACACAGAATGTTGCAATGAGTATCCTTGTTTCATGTCTTTCACTAAACTTGTCCATAATTTTTTCTGTGGTTTATTCCTAGAACCGGAATTCCTGGGCCCAGGGAAAATGCATGCACAGTTTGCCAAGTATTGCCAGATTGCTTTTCAGAAAAGTTACCTCATTTTTCATTCTCACCAGTAATACTTGAGGGTGTCTCTTTCCCTGTATCCCTACCACCTTTTGATATTACCTGTCTTCCTAATTTATGCCTGTTAATGGGTGTAAAGTGGTATCTCATTATTGTTTTAATTTGTATTTCTCAGATTATTAGTGATGTTGGGCATCTTCCTCAATTTCCTTGCCATTTGGGTTTTCTCTTCTATGAATAGCCTGTTTACATCTTTGCCCATTTGTCTGTTGGATTCCCTAATTTTTAAAAACTTAATTTGCTTATCCATTTAGAATAATGAATATTAGTGTGTTTCGTTTGGCTCTATTAATGTAAATGCTACTGTAGTTAATTTTATTTTCATTTTAAAAGGGAGAAAAGCTGTAGAAATGCTTTCAAAGTCATAATGAAGTTAATTTTTGTTTTTAGTCCAGATGTCAGAGCATTCCTTCAAATGGACAGTCCAAAACATCAGTCAGACCCATCCGAAGATGAGGATGAAAGAAGTACCCAGAAGGTAGTAAGAAGGATTGTATTTTTTTTAACAGGAAAAAATACACCCCAAAGATGGAATTATTGACAATTTAGGACAACATTTACTTAAAGTAATTTCATCCATTGTAGATTTTCCACTCTGTAGAATACATAAAAGCAAATGTGTGCCCCTCTTACTGATTACCATTTTTTATAAAATTTATAGAATGAGTACGTTTACAATAAAAATTAATACATGTTAATTAAAGAAAGTTCTGAAAATAGTAAGAAGGGCAGTATTGCCCATATTATCACCAACCAGACCTAGTAGTAACTTTGAACATTTTAGTGATTTTTTTTTCTAATCTTCTCTTAACATATCCCTATATTTTTTAATTATCTAATTTTAATTATATCATATATATTGTTTTATATTCTGCTCTCTTTAGTTTGCACCTTATTTTTTGGTTACTATATGTCTTCATCATCAGTATACTTGAATAGGATATTTTTATATTTTAAAATAAATTGTGATAAAAATGAATATAATAAGCTTGTGCCTTATGAAGATACTTTCTACATTTACTTTAGAAAATTATGAGGGAAAGGTAAATTACAATAACTTAACTCAAAGGATTATTAATTAGCAATTCAAATTATAATTACAAATGTAATATAAATATAATACCTTTATAACTCAAAATTGGTTATAAGTATTTGTTAAATAAATACCTGAAAATCAGAGATGTTGGCTTGAAGGACATTTTTGGTTTTATAATGTTTTTTAATTTTGTCATGGCTCTGTTTTTGTAATTTAAAAGATAATATTATGAGTTGGAATGTTACTGTCCCACAGCTAAAGTCTTCATTTGAAAATAGACATATCCCTTTTTCGTGACTAACAGAAAAGTAGTAATGTTTTTCTGATGCCCCAAGAAGATTCTCAGTTAAAAGAACAGATTTAACTTTTTCACCTGTGACATGGTTGCTCTTAGGACAATGAAAAAGGGTATTTTAATTTTATATCTGTGTATCTGGGCAAAAGAGAAACAACAAACTGGAAAAACATTTGTAACAAATAAGGCATAACAAGGAATAATATCTCTGTAAATATCTCATACAAATGGATTTTTTAAAAGAATGATATTTAAGACCCCAATAGTTAAAAGGAAAGGGACCTGAAGAAATACTCTTAGGAAGTAAATATGTGGGAAAATGTTTAACCTTGATGCCAATCGTAAATGAGATTTTTTTAAAGGAGACATTTTTTTCTCTACAAAACTAAGAAAACTGTAAAGTAAATAAAATACTGCAGAACTGAGAAGGTAAGATACAGTGGGCACCCATGGGCATTACTAGTGTCATTATAACATTATGCAACTCTTTTGGAAAGCAATTTGGCAATATGTATCAGACATGAAAATATTCCCGTCACGTGGGAGTTGTTGCAAATGAAATAATCCTTCATATGGATAAAGAACAAAGATGTTCATTTTAGTATGATTTATAGTGAAAAATTAGAATCAAGTTAAATATTCATCAATCAAATAGTGTTTGTCTCTATACATCTAAAATACTTTTGAAGATGATGTATTTTAAGTTTTGACATACTAAGTGAAATAAGGGCATAAAATTTTATACACATATTCACAGTGTGATTACTGTCAGTTTTTAACAGTTATGCAAAGACTATATGAAACTACTGTTAAATATTTCCAAAATTATCTGTTGATTATGAATATTTGAAAAAATAGTTTTATTCCTAATTCTTTTATTTTCCAACTATGAATATATATTTTCAATTGTAAAAGATGAAACCATTCAAAAATATTTTAACTCTTTTGCTGCGTTAATTAATTTCAAGGTTTTTTTCCAGAATGTGTCAGAAATCCACAAAAAAACAAAATGTTGATATTTTGACTATTTTATGCATTTAATAATAAAAATTTGAGCTGCTTTGTACATAAATGACATTATTTTTATGTATAAAAATTTCCCATTGTTATTCATTCTTGAAAAACACAAAAATATAGAAAAGTGTACATCTGCTTTCCTAAGCTTCCTTTCTGGAAGTTTCCATCTGCAGTCAGCAGATGGAAATATTCATTTGGATCTATCTGACCGTTGCTGCGAAAGTTAAAGGATAAAAATCTATGTAATCATGATTTTCCATGTTTCGCTTGCTAATCATGTTGAGCGTATGTAGGAGATTGTTTTACCTTGCTGTAGGAGGTAACTGGTTTTGAAAGAATTGAACTGAGAGAGATTCCTGCGTCCTGCCTCCTGTTCTGCCACTTTCGGTTTTAGATCTGAATTTTGTTTCTATTTTTCTTTTTCCATCCATAAAATCTGAAACTTAGACGAGGATCTTTTGCAGTTTTAAAATACTGGTAAAAAGAATCTCTTCAAAAAAGGGAAAGAGCCCTACTTTATCTTATAGTTGTAACTTTTAGGTTGTCAGAAAAGTCATGACGCATTTTTGCAACGAAAAACAGAAAAAAATACGTCATGACTTTTCTGACAACCCAATATTATTGAGGACTTTTTAAGTGGATAACTAAATGAAATTAATAGCCAGAAAGTATCTTAGAAGGCACCTGGACCTACCCCTTATTTATGTAGAGAAAAAGAGGTCAAGAGAAGTCAAGAAACGTATGCCCTTGAGTAGTGTTCACTCTGTTAAATTATACCTCACCCTGAGTTTAGTGATTAGATGTAACCTTTAAAAATATAGTAGGTAAAGTAAAAACTTATCTAATTATATACCCCAATAACGTCATTATTATTTCAGAAATATGCTCCAGTAGGAAAATCATTGCCAAACAGAAAAAAAAATCTTGCTACATATTAACATAATTCAGAGGACAAGTTATCCTTGTTATTGTTTAATCCGTGCTTATGGAAATCGCTTCCTTCATCTATATAAGAAAACTTCACTAAATGGAAATGTGATCTAGTTCTTTGCACATTCATTAAAATAATAAGCATATTAAAATCACAATTTAGTTTGGATTACGTTATCAGGTTCTATGGAACACTAATATTTAACCATACATAATCACTATATATTAAGTCAAATTACTATGCTTTACACCTTAAACTAAACTTATACAGTGCTGTATGTCAATTTTTCTCAGTAAAACTGGGGGAAAGACGATTACTCCATGTTACAATTATGCCACAATAGAGTAGTTCTCATTTCGTGAGCCAGAGTATCTATACATTTTTTTTTGTCTTGTGCTAGATTGTTATGATTCCTTATATTTCTGTCTTCTGGAGATTTAAAATTTATTACATGAAGATTTTTCATGTAAAGGTATTGTTAGGAAATAAATTTGGTTAACTAGAAAGCTGGTGCCAACGTTGTTTCATAAGAAAGCTTTATTATTATTATTCAGAACTTTTGCCCTTTATTTTTAAAAATAGCTTGTATTCTGGAGATTGTCTATAAGTTTTAAATGAATTTAAGTGGAAATATGTAGGGCCTATATCTCTAATAAAAAATAGCTTAGATAGAATTTGTTGGTTCTAATTAACTTAAAGAGAACTTTTTAAAAGCTTATTTTATATCGATAGCTTATATGAAGAATAATTATATAAGGATCTAGTCAAGTATACATATCTGAGACATCTATAAGTGATTTAATTCTCTGAATGCATGAAGAATTTCAGAGTGAATTGATGTGAAGCAGAATTCAGTTACTACACTTGGCTTTTATGGAAAGTGCTCACTCCAGACCAGCAGTTCTCAGCCTTTCACAGGGGTCACCTAAAACCATCAGAAAACACATATTTTCGATGGTCTTAGGAACCGAGACACTGCTCCTCTATCCGTCTCCAGGCCCACATGCAGATACGCCCACATACGAGTACCCGGCGACCCCTGTGAAAGGGTCGTTCGACCCCCAAAGGAGTCACGACCCACAGGTTGAGAACCGCTGCTCTAGACTATAATCTTTTGAGATTTGAGTTAAATTGCTAGCTAATTATTAATGAACTAGAATCTTTATTAAATTACTTCACAGCATACTAGGTGAGTAAAGATTTGCTTCTAAATTAATAACAGGGATTAAATTACTGTCTTAACAGTTGTAAAGAGAAAAGGCCATCTAAAATTTTGATACTACCACAATGGTGGAATTAGAAAAACACTCTTGGTTGTATGTATTTGCTTTAGAAATAAGTTGACCTCCCATCAGATTAAAACTTGTAGTCCAGTGTTTGCAGTCTTTATCATCACATCATTTCCTATGTTTGATAAGCTATTATTTGAAAAATTGAAAAACGAAAACCAATTTTTAACCAGTGTTTTAAATGTAAAAATGATTCCTCTTAAATTGTGGTTTTAATGCCCTCCTCTTCCAAGGATCTTTCCCCAGTTTACTTCATTCTTTTGCCACTTTGAGCTTGATTTCTGCCTTATCCTTTTCCATATAACTGCTCTTGAAATTTATCATAAAAATGATTATGTATGTTTCCAAATAAGTCTATACATTGATTAAAAATTAGGACTTTGGGTTTCTTTAACATGGCAATACATCAGGTATCTGGTAGTTATGTACATTTTATGTGAAAAAAATATGTTGTGACCATTGAAGTTCTAATATGAACATTAATTTTTTTCCCCCACCCCAATAGCTACACTCTACCTCACAGAACATCAACCTGGGACCCTCTGGAAATCCTCAGTAGGTTTGACTTGTTTCAAACAATCCTTTAAATTTTAGGAAGCATTTTCTTTTGGTGAATGTGCAGATATAATTATACTAGTTTAACTGGAAGCCTATGAAATGTAACCATAGTTACAGTGAATATAATACTGTCATATGCTTGCCTAATTACTGCTCTAGCTTTGCATTGCTTTAGTAGAGTTCTGAGGCGTTTTTAACCCACAAATGATTGATCAGGTTCTGCTGTTTTGCCTTTGTCACTTTTCTGTGTGTGTGTGTGTGTGTGTGTGTGTGTGTGTCTGTAAAACCAGACTGTATTTCCTAGGGGACCCTAAGTCCGGGGAGGTACGTGGGAAGTGTTCTGACAGAAGCATCCCTCAGGCCTCACTGATATCGTCCTGGTGCTCAGTGTCATTAGTGGAACCCTAGTAGTTAGCCAGCTTGCTCCAGAGGAGGCATGATGGATGTTAGCTCATTAAAGGCTATTAAACATTCTTTATGCAGTTTCTCCCATAGTCCCTTGTTAATTTGACCCCAGGGGAAACATTTTGAGGGACACCAGGAGCGGTAAATACAGACTATCTCTTGAGTGTCAACTCCAGGAATTCGTTGGAGGTGAATACCTAGAACACTGAATACAAAGGATTCCAAGAGCACTTCCTGGCTCTGCTGGAGGAGCGCCTTGACAGATTAGTGATGGCTGCCAGGCCTAGAGAAGGGGAGTAGTGTTGCTGTCCTGACTGAAAATTATTCTTACAGCCTTATTGGACTAATTCTAAAGTATTCTATTTTTTATCCAGGATACTACGCTTCCCTCACCCTTTTGGTCCTCTTAAACAGTGAGTATAGACAGATAAGAGGCATGGTCCAAGGATTGGGTCCTGGGACGCTTCAGCATCATAGTAAGTTCAGGGAGGAGTCAGTAAAAGGACTAAAGGAAGGAGGAAAACAAGAATATGGTGTCACACAAGCAGGCGAACAAAGTGTCTTGAGGAGGGAGTGATTAATCCTGTTAATGTCGCTGTTAGGGCAAGTGAGATGAGGGTTGAGAATTGACCGCTAGACTTGCTAAGTCACTGGTGACCGTTACAAGCAGTTTCAGTGGTGTGGTGGGTACAAGGACCCCAACAGGAAAGGGTTCAAGAGAGAACTAGAGGAGAACCCAGCAGGTATAGATAATGAGTGTAGACCACCCACCTGAGGAGTTTTCCTGCAAAGGAAAGCAAACAAATAGGATGGTAACTAAAGGAGAAAGTTTGGTTTTCAGCAGCCTTTTCTGTCAACCAACATAGCATTGAATTGGCCAGACAGCACAAAAACAGAAATTCACTTTAAATGAGGGTTTATCACCACCACTTAACAGTGGGACCTTGGGTATGGCCCCAGTTAGTGTGTTTACTATGAGGGATTTATTTTTTTCACTATTATATATTTGTATAAAAAGTGATTTCAGTATCTCGCATATCATTATAGAACAAAATAACTCGTCCAAAGAGCAGGGTCTTGAAGGAGAAAAACATCTAAGCTTAGTTAAGTACTTATCTCCCTAACCTTCACCTGTTATTCTTTAACCTAGACTCGGTGTTACTCCCATGTGTGAATTGGCCATTTCTTTCAATAATGAATTAAAGGAAATTTAAAATCTAAATGGAGTCATTCCCCCCTCTCTCATACAACTTAGGAATTCAGATGGGGTTGAAGGAACTAGCTTTTCCGGCTGCTTAAGCTCAGCTTTCTGCTGCCCTTTGCTTTTGCCTACGTACAGTCAACGCCGTTTTGACCTGCTAGGTTAATATGCATAAAAGGACAATCTTAATATTCCCTCTGGCTCCTTTACTCCTGGCTTTTCTGCATTACCATCTATGAGAATATACAGAGAGGTCTTTTACCTGTAATGTACAACAAGTGAGATATATGCCAAATGCTGTGATGACTTTTTACTCCTTCCGAAACTTTTCTTAATGACGTTACTAGGTGTTACAGCTAGTAACTTCCTTTCCAGAAGAATTACCAGACGAGATAGTCCTTGGAATGTATCACTAATTTATATAGTTATTCAGTTTCCTCATTAACATAGGTGAGGTTTATGATTAATAAAATTGGTTTAGATAGAAGCTACATTGAGTTTAAAGCTGTATGTATATATATATATATAATATATATATATATATAGAGAGAGAGAGAGAGAGAGAGAGAGAGAGAGAGAGAGAGAGAGAGAGCTATAGATACAGATACAGATATACAGTAATACCTTGGCTTGTGAGCATAATTTGTTCCAGAAATAAACTTCTCATATTGCAACACATCGCTTGTTTAAATGTATTAGAAATTTTTGCTCGTCTTGCGGAACACTTGAAAACGAAGTTACACGCAATCCAAGGTTTTTCTGTATATTTTTTTCTTTCATGGAGGCTGTTATTGAAGTTTCTCTTAAGCAGAACTTAATGAGGCTTAAGTAAAGTTATTAAATGTCTTATCAATCAGAAAGTAGATATTATTACTATTCATTATTACCTATTTTATATTAAGGATGAGATACTACCAGTGTGAAAGCTGCAGTCATCATGCTGAAGTGTTTTGTAGCTACCATTTACTTATTAAAGAAATGCTTGAAAGCTAACATCTTTTCAGTTGCTAGGAGGCTAATTCTTGTCATTGTTCATTTATTTCAGTGCTAAACCAACAGACTTTGATTTCTTAAAAGTTATTGGAAAAGGCAGCTTTGGCAAGGTAAGAGTTTTCATTTTCCCATTCAGTTAATAAGTACTTAAGGAATACCTGCTTTATATATGCGAGGCCCCAGGGCCTGTTGGTATGTGGAATATGGAATTAAGATCTTTTCCCTACCTTTAAAGCGCTGACAGAATAACTAGAGAGATAAGACACCTACTCAAATTCTGACATAAAACTTATTTGTTCAACTAGCATTTGTTGAGTACCTGCCAAGCACTGTTCTGGGCTCTCATTAGACAATATTGAACAAAACTGACATGGTAGTACCTTTGTGATGCCTACAACCTAGTGGGGGAAATAGTCAATTTAAAATATGCAGTCAAATTATAAGTAGTAATGGTGCTGTGAAGGAAATGAAGAATAGAGGGAAATGACAGGGCTATAGGAAGTGGGAGCAGAATCCCCCCTTAGATGGGTTGGTCAAAGATGGCTTCTCTGAAGAGGTGCTATTTAAGCTGAGGCTGGAAAGACAAAAATGAGCAGTTGTATAAATAATAGTTGGGAAAAGAAGGACTGTGTAAAGATCCTGCTTCTATAAAGTGAGTGTCAAATCAGGCACTTAATTTGACAATGTAGCCCTACCAAGGAAGGACAATAGAATCCCTTAAGGCCAGAAGTGTCATAGGTGGAGTTATCAGAATTATCAAATATATTGGGTTGTCGGAAAAGTCATGATGCATTTTTGCAATGAAAAAACAGAGAAAAAATACATCATGACTTTTCCAACAACCCAGTATTTAAGGGCTTCTTTGCATCATACTTCAATCTATAGTAAAAATACATATGTATGTGCTTAATTATAATTTGCTATATTCATAGCTTTCTGTATCTCTGGTTTGTTTGCTGAGTTCCTTAGATACCAGAAATTGGGACTATGTAGTAAACCCATATGTGTTTATTAATTCAGCAAATATATATATTGACCATCTGCTACATGCTGGGCAATAGAAAATTAGAAATGGATCCTGCTCTCCAACTGCTCCCAGTCCATTGAGATGTTAGAGACAATCTGTCATTAATACCAAAAAGCATTATCTTTTGGAAACTTCATGTTTAGATCTTGAGTCTACCAAGAATTGGTTCTTGCATATAATATGAGGTGTAGGATCACAGTTCATTTTCTTTTCTGTGGGTATCCAACTTATTCCAATTTATTGAAATGACTATTCTTTTGCTGCTGATGTCAGAGTACCTTTCATCATATAGCTAGCGTCCATATATGCATGGATCTACTTCTAAGACTTTATGTTTTATATTTATTTGTTCTGCAGACTTTATTTTTCATTTCATTAGTCTGTTTCTGTATTCTTGCTCCAGTACCACATGGTCTTGACAAATGTAGCTTGATAGCTGCCAGAACAAGCCCTCCCTTCTTGTTCTTTAAGAGGCTCCTCTTACCTCTTTGCATATCTATAAATTTTAGAATTAACATGTCAGTTTCCACAAGATTCTGTTGCATTTTGATTCTGTTGGGATTGCATTGAATCTGTGAATCAATTTGGGGAGAATTGTCATCTTTACATTATTGAGTCTTCCAATCCATGACCGTGGCATATCTCTTTGTTAATTTAGTTCATCTTTAATTTTTCTCAATACTGTTTTACAGTGGTCTGTATAGAACTATTACACATCTTTAATTGGAGGTATTCCTGCATGGTTTGTTTTTATGCCATTTGAAAACTAGTGTTAATTATTGAAGCTGAATGTATGCGTTAGTTATGAGACATTGGTTCTACTCCTAGCTCTGTATCCAACAGAAATGCATGCACATATGCACTAGGAAAAGCACATGCCAGAATATTCATAGCATTGTTATTTATAAACAATCTAAATGTCCGTCAACGAAAGAGTGGATTAAATTATGTAATGCAGTATCTTGCACAGCAACAAAAATGTGAAAACCATACTATGTGCCACAACATGAATTCATATTAGATAATTTAGAGTGAATGAAGTTAAGACAGAGACAACTGTATCTAATTCTAATATAAAATTCAAGAAATGTCTAAACTTACCCTTGTTATTGCAAGCTGAGATGCTTAACCTTTGAGGAAGGTGGAATGGGGCAAAGCGGGGAAGGCTTCAGGCTACTAACAATGTTTTATTTTTTGACCTGTAGTGATTACATAGTGTGTTCATTTTGTAAAAATTTACTGGACTGGAATGATTTGTGAGTTATTCCACTTATATGGTATGATTAATAAAAATGTAAACTACTACAAAATGGTTAGAAACCAACAAAGTGCAATAAAACAAAGAAAAGCAGAATATACAAAAAGAAGGAAAAGCAAACAGAAATGCAAATCTACAGTATGTTTGAAAAATAGAAAAATATATATATGATAAACTGAACGGCAATCCAACGTTTATTCTAAACTCTTCTCCAATTAGTGGTCTTGGTTCTACTTTTGGTTTGCCCATCTGTCTGTTCTCTAAATCTACCAGTGTACTGGAAAAAAATGCCTACTTGAAGGAAATCAGTACCTCCAAATTGCCACATTCTTTGACTTATTTTCTCAGAATGTACTTGAAAATGAACCAATCAAAATATAGAATGAAAAGTTAGGCAGGTGGGAGGTGTCAGAAAAGGAAAATTATTGTAGAGAACAAAAGAATGGGACATGAGAAAAATGCGAACAGTTGAGCACAGGACATTTTCACCCTGAAGATGTTTTGACTCTATGACTAACATTTTTTATTTTTTCAGAACAGTTTTAAATTTACAAAAAAATTGAGTGAAGAAAAAATACAGGAAGTTCAGAGAATTCCCAAACCATTCCCTACTCCATACACAAAGTTTGCCCTACTATTCACATCTTACATTAATGTGGTACATTTGTACCAATCATTGAACAGATAGCAATATATTATTATTAAATAAAGTTCATCATTTATTCAGATCACCTTAGTTTTTACCGAGTGTCCTTTTTCTGTTTGAGGATCTCATCTGTAATCCCACGGTACATTTAGTTGTGTTTCCTTAAACTCCTTTTAGCTGTGACAGTTTCTCAGATTTGCCTTATTTTTGAGGAACCTTCATGGTTATGAGAAGTGCTGGTTAGGTATATTTTAAGATGTTCCTCTATTGGAATTTGTCAGACATTTTTCTAATGATTACACTGGAGTAACAGGTTTTGGCAAGGAAGACCACAGATGTGCTACAAAGTAAGGCCCAGCAACGTCATTAGTTACTATTTCAGATCATCCCAAAAAGCTCTGGAATATTTCATTTAATAGTTAACACAACTTGTGGGGCATCTCGAATCCCTGACTATTTGCAAAACCTTGAGTATATGTCTGTCTTTTTTCTGAGGGAAAATCTTAAGTTTCTTCAGATCCTTGAAAATGTCTTCATGCAGCCCAGCTCATTATAGAAACTCACCTATACTCGTATGTGGTGCTTCTTTCTAAACTGGGAACCTAAAAGTTAAAACAAAAATGCATTTTGATCACCAGAAACGATTTCCTTCTCCTTTTTTTTATGTAGCCATAAAGTTTATAGCCTTAATATTTTCTAAGGACACTCTTTCAGGACTCGGGGCTGGCACACACACGTGTGTACACACACACACACACACACACACACACACACACACACACCCTCCCTCCCCCCCACCCCACCGAGATCTCAAACAGTATAAATTTTGGTACTTAAATTTAGTAAAAAATCTCAAACCACCAGCACATTAACTGACAAAGAAATGGTGTCTGGCATTTCAAATGATTAACATCCTTTTTTGTTTTATTAAAATATCTAAAGAAGAGGAGTTATGAAATAAATTTAGTAATTTTCAATTTTCAGAACAAAACATTCTATTATCTAGGTCCCTTGTGGACTTTTTTTTTGTAAAATTTAAGTATTGATAAGTGAATGATTCCTATCAGAATATTAAAATTTCTAAAGCCTGCACAATCTTTAACTGTAACAGGTTCTTCTTGCAAAACGGAAACTGGATGGGAAATTTTATGCTGTCAAAGTGTTACAGAAAAAAGTTGTTCTCAACAGAAAAGAGGTAAAAAAAAAATAGCTTCTTTTCTCCTAAACCCCTTTTCTGAATTAACAGTTGTTTTCTGCTGTATAATATGAGTTGATCCTTTACCTTTTTTTTTTCAGCAAAAACATATTATGGCTGAACGTAATGTGCTATTGAAAAATGTGAAACATCCATTTTTGGTTGGATTACATTATTCTTTCCAAACAACGGAAAAGCTTTATTTTGTTCTGGATTTTGTTAATGGAGGGGAGGTGAGTTTTATAATGAGTTTTCTAATATTGGTAATGTTTAGAAAAAATAGAATGAAGTCGTAGTTTTTCTTTCCTTACAAGTTTTTGGAAGGCTAGCCCGGCATCAACAGCTGTTGAGTAGCAACAATATTTAAGGTGCTGGCTAATAAGCATAATGCAAAATGTGGAGAAGTGTAAACACAAAGCTCTTTTCTTAATCAACTTATGGTATAGATGGGAAGGTTCATAATAAAAGAACCTCAGTGTGAAGCTACAGACTTCACGGATAGTTTTGTCACTGAGCTATATAGCAAGAATAAAACATGATTAATAATTTAGATAATTATCGTTTCAATAATTGCATATAAATATGACTCTAGCCTGTCATTTTCTAAAATGTGTAAACCATTAATCAAATGAGGTGATCCTCTAATAAAGGGTTCTGTGGCAAAGTCAGTTTGCAAAATGTTTCATGTTATTTCAATACCATTGGTAATGAACAATATGTTTCTTGATGGGTAAATATGTTTCAACATGTTAAAGACTTTAAGAAGTTCTGCCTTAAACAAAGCCAGGATTGGGGTTCTTTTGTTGTTAATAATTTAAGATTTTAATTTTTCTTGGAATTTTATTTTATTCATATATTTATTATATTTTACCATCTTTTTTCTCCTACTCATTCGCCATCTTGAATAGGTCCCCAGGATTTTTTTTTTAATTTTTATCACATAATCCCCTTTTTTGTTTGAACCAAATCTGTTAATAATATTCTCCCAAACTCTGAATTAAAGGGATTTTTGAAATACATTTTCGGGTATGCTGCTGTTGTGATAGTAAGTACAGTAATAGCCAACAATGTATCAAGTATACTTATAAGCCCAGCGCTCTCACTCTTTGTATGTATCATTTTATCTTCACAACAGTTTTATTATATAAGACAAAGAAACTGAGGCAGAGAGAAGCTAGGTAACCTGCTCAAGTCATATGGTCTGTAAGTACTTGAGCCAGGAATTGAACTCGGGCAGTCTGACTCCAGGATCTAGGCAGCTGACCACCACCTATTCCTTAGCCTCTCAGTCCGCACTCCATTCGAATTTGTTTGATCCCTGACCTGTGAATGTCTCTAAAAAAATTATTTTAACTGACAGATGCTGATAACTACACAAAGAGATCCTCCATCCCTAGCCCCAGAGCAGAGAGAGAATGTTTCAACCTTACATTTCAACCTTACTGTAGTACACTTAACTGTAGAATAAAGGAGCTAGTAGAAAGACCAGTTTCTCTTCTGCAGACCTGAAAGGTGATCAGACACACCTAGATCGCTTGGCGGGAAGATCATAACACGAATCATTATTCAACCCCCTACATCTAACAAAAATGCCTTATGACTCCTCAGTGCCGAAGCAAGATTACGAATCCCCCAGGCACCCTGATTCAGAGACGTAGATGACCCCACATCGTCCCCACCTTGCAGGTTGTCATTTTATCTTGTGTGTGCGTGAATGCTAACATATAATGAGAGTTGGCTGAGAGCCTCGCGCGTTGTGATTATTTTACATGTGTTATTTCAGTTCATCATCACAACTCTTTGAGATAAATACTCTTATACCCATTTTATAGGTAAGGAAATTAGGGCTCAGAGAGGTTAAGTAACTTTCTCAATGTCACAGTGTTCTAGTAAGTGTTAAGCCCTGGATTTCACCTAGACATAAGTACCACGCTGTGTCATGTGAGGCATCTCACCGCAGGTGAGACCCTGCAGCAGGTTTCCTGCTCTGTCTGTGGTTTCTTCGTGCTGCATTAAGACTTTGCTTCTGAGCCCTTTTTACACAGTGACCGCTCATAACTTAGTGGCAAAGATGGAAAGAGGTAGGCTTGTCTTCTAAAAGATCCACTTGGCTAAGATAATGGGGGGGGGGCAGGAAGAAATAGAATGTTGGGGTGGGTGAGAGAGAAGTTGAATAGGGCAATAGGTAGGAAAGGAATAAAGACCAGGAGAAAAGATAAAAAGGGAGAGATGGAAGGAGTGTTAATTTCATTACATGTTTCCCTCTATTATTCCTATTATTTCCCCCCAATAGTCATACTTACGTTTTAACCTTGATGTGTGATATTTATTATTGTATACTACTTCAGATTTATTTTGGAGCCAAGTAGAGTATAAACAAATAAGTTTTATGATACTGGGCATATAAAGCAGCCTTTCTGAGCCTCAGCTTTCTCATTAATTTTCTACGTTAAAATAGTAGGGTGTATTGAATAACACAAGCATATATAAGGTCCTTAGCATATTGCCCTTGATTCAGTAAGCAGTCAGTGTCAGTGAATGGTTCAGTTTTCATTTGGGGTGGTTTTCATTAGTATTGTATTGGACAGATGTGACCAGGAGATCAATAAGTAGAATATTATAGTAATGTAAGCTACAGCTAATAAAAATACTGGTAGGGATAAAAAGGAATAATTAAAAGATACACTTAAAAGATAAAAACAAGAATTTATTCGTTGATTGGATGCAGGGGCTTAAGGGTAAAGGAGCAGAACAGGTGAATCCCAGGTCAGCCCCCATTTACCTTTGCTGTCAGGACCTAGGATAACTGATCTTCACATTAACTTTTCAGAAGAGGTTAAGAAACATTTTTGAACAATCTTTGAAATTTGGAGAAGTTCAATGAATTGCATACCAAAAAAAAGAAGAACTGGGATTTAAACCCACATCTGATCAGCTATGAAACCTGACCACTGTACTTTGCTGCCTCCCATGGTTTAGAGGGCTGGGCAGAAAGTAATCTCATTAAAGGGGAGATCACGGCAGCAGCAGTACTAAGTCTGTAAAACAAAAGGGGCTCTATTTTAGGCAAGTTGAATTTGTTGTCTTATGAAATATTCAAGAAAGAGGGGCCTGCAGCAGGTCTTTGCAGAAGCTCTAAGCAGAGGTCTGGGCTGGGGATGCCCATATGAGAGACATCAACACAGAGCATAAAATCATGACAACAGACCAGGGCACAATATGCAGACAAAGAATAATTGTAGAGAAACCCGGGACAGAAACCTTGTTAATCCCTACAGCGTAAGGGCCCAGAAAGGAGTGCAGATGGAGCTCTCCAAGGTAGATGGAGACCTAAAGAGAGAGCATTATCGTAGAAGCCAAGAGACTTAAAATAGGTCAAGTAAACTTCACCGAGGCAGGAAATCTAATGACTGCAGGACAGGTTGTAAGAAATAAATGAAGAATTAGGAAGTATAAGAAAGAACTGAAAAGTCCAGTTGCTGCTTAGCTCCAGCCATTTGCTACCACATTGGAATTCAGGCTTTAATGGTGCAGAGCTTCCCTTTTTCATTTTCCCCCAGAAGAAACCAAAACTATGAATTTTTATCAAAAAATTTTTCCAGTTTTTAAATATTACCAATTAATTTAGATTTTTCTAAAAACAATGTTTGGCTCAAGCAAATTATATCTGTGGGTTATAGTTGATGTGCCAGTCACTAGTTGCCAATCTCTGAATAGTGGTTGCTGTTTTTTTCCTCAAAGGAAAGACAATTCAAAATAGGTCTAGTAAGATACTGTAACTACATGGCAATATCAAGGTCATTGGTCTTCACTGATGATCTTTTCCAGAGTGGTTGCCTTGAGTGGCAAAGACACTGCCACACTGAGGATTGAGGAGTAAATGGGAGAGGAGTAAGTTAGCCAGGGGGAAGAAAGACATGGTTGGGGACAGACAAGGGAGAGTCACAATTCTGTGCTTTTTTTTAATCTCACATTCAAAATAACAAAAACAAATCTTATTTTTTGTTTACAGAATATATTTGTTTCACTTTATGTGTGAATGATCTTAGTATTCATATGTTTTCCCATTTTGCAGCTGTTTTTTCACTTACAAAGAGAACGGTCCTTTCCGGAACACAGAGCTAGGTTTTATGCTGCTGAAATCGCCAGTGCATTGGGTTACTTGCACTCCATCAAAATAGTGTACAGGTAAGTTTTCAAAGGATTACTTGTGAAAATGTCTGTTGATTATTTTATCAGTTAATACTCAGTTTTGCTCTTCTTTCCTTTTAATTTGATAGAGACTTGAAACCAGAAAATATTCTCTTGGATTCCGTAGTGAGTATTGTCTTTTAAAAATCTACTGGTTCTCAATTTTTATTGTGGTGCTTAGTGGAAAAAAGTCAGCCTCAAACGTTCCCAACTGAATGATTGCATTTAGGTAATATTCTCAAAATGACAAAACCAGAGATGGAGAACAGATTAGTGGGTTGCAAGGGCACAGGGATCAAGGGAATGGGAGTGCAAAGATAAAGGGGCAGCACTGTTCTTTTGGGGTGATAGACAGTTCTCTGTCTTGATTGTGGGTGGTGGTAGTTACATGAATCTGTACAGGCCTATTGCATAGAACTACACGTATGTACACACAAAAACTCAAATGTCCCATTGTCTCATCATGTTAGCTAGCAGAAACATGAGGCAATAGTAATAATCCTTACAATTTATGTTAAGGCCTTGTTATTCTCAGATACATACACATGCGCACGTGCACACACATAAACACACACATTTAGTTTATTTTAAACTTACAAACGCATGCATGTACAAAATAGCGAAAACTGAATAAGGTTGGTGGCCTAGTTAACAATAGTGTACCAATGTTAGTTTCCCGATTTTGATAATGTACTGCAGTTATATAAGATACCAGCATTGGGAGAAGCTTGGTAAGGGGTACACAGAACTCTGGGTATTATTTTAGCAGTTTTCTTTGGGTCTATAATTATTTCAAAATAAAGTGGTTTTTAAAATTGTCAATTTATGTCCATTTGTTGTTTTATCTTACTGCCCTTGTATTTCTTAGGGACATGTTGTCTTAACAGATTTTGGGCTTTGTAAAGAAGGAATTGCTATTTCTGACACCACCACCACATTTTGTGGGACTCCAGAGGTAAGAAATATGTCTCATTTGTCATTCACATAATCATGTATAAAATGCAAAAATGAATCACAAATTCCATACACAAAATTTGAAATCAGGAAAGTAGGATAAAAACTATCATTTCAGTTTCTAGCCAGTTGGAAACATCTGATAATCATCCCTTCTGAACATTTAAAGTTTGATAGTTGTTATTTTTAACTATGGATGTGAGATACCACAGATAGCCCAACAAAGATATGTTAAGTTTATTTTTTATTTTTATTTTTTAAAGATTTTTTATTGGGGAATTGGGGGGATGGGAACAGTGCTGGGGAGTTGGGGGAAGGGGAACAGACAAGTTGCTGTCGTTTTGTTCTTCAATCTAGTTGTGGAGGATGTTGCTTCACTGGCCCAAGTTGGCACCATCATTGCGCTCTTCTCTGGCGAGGCAGATCAGTCGCCGGCTTCTGGACGGCCGCTCACGCTGGCTGCTGGCCACACACGGTAGCCCATGGCAATCCACTGCCACAGGGACTGTAGCCCATGCCGTCGCCGGCGACTCACGGCAGCCCAGCTCCAGGTTGAGCTGTTGTTCAGCATCTTAGCTGTGGAGGGCAGTGTCACTGGCCCTCATATGTGGGATCCGAACCGGGGCCCTCTGGCATCCCAAGCGAGTTCTTAACCATCGCGCCACTCGGCCGGCCCTGTTAAGTTTATTTTTGATGTTAAAAGTTTACCTTAGACTTCTTTAAGCATTTGATTATATTTCTAATCCTTAAAAATAAATCACAAGTCAGTGCTGAAAAGTGTCCTAAAATGGTGGTAATGGTTGCACAATTCTGTGAATATATTAATAGTCATTGAATTGTACATTTTAAGTGGGTGCGTTGCATGGTATGTGAATATCTTAATAAAGCATTTTGGGGTTTTTTGGGGGTTTTTTTGTTTTTTTAAATAAGCTGAAGCAAATATGGCAAAAGATTGGCATTGCCCATATGTAGGTGGCAGCCTTATTGATTTCTGTTATATTTTTCTATTTTTCTGTATGGTTGAAATATTTCATTATAAAATTGTTTATTTAACAGGAGAAAATAAAACAGTGGATGGGGGTGGGGGGAAGCATAAATCAGAATTTATTAACCCAAACACCCCATTCCCTAATCCTTTTAGCTAGCAGAAAATGTATCTTTCTATTTAAGACAATAGGAATAATCCTTACAATTTAAGTTAAAGCCTTGTTATTCTCTGACACACACACACACACATATACTCACATTTAATTTATTTTAAAGTGTTCTAATTTTAATGTTTTTATAGTGATCTTAGGTGTCAGGTAGTACTTTATCATTACCGTAATTTCAAATATTGTTGAAAATGTGTGCTAAAATGGCTCACATGAGACTTCTAATCAAGATCAGAAACTTAATTAAAAGTACCTAAAAGTAACTATTTACTTTAAAATGTACTTTTTTCTTCCTTTCTCTAATCTAACCCTAGCTCTTGTATACATTTGTAACCATTCTATTTTAGTTTTATGTATGAAGAAACATTTTTTGTGGATATATATTGATTTCATAGTTAAAATCTTTAAGACCTGTAGTTTTTAGAAAGGAAACACAAGTGTTTTTGGTCATCTAAATCTAAATGTCCAGAAATTATTAAACCCTTTTTATTCTACCAATTTTTTGGATCACATAAAAAAAGCTTAAGAAGAAATTATTTCATGTGGGAAGAAAAATATATATATTTTAGAATCTAAAATTCAAATTTACTATCTTATATTTGTGAAATGGTGATGAGTTTAAAGGTTTTTACAAGTTAAAATGTAAATAGTCATAACTTGCATGATGTTTCTAAATAATATGTTCATTGAAAGGGAAAAAATGCATTATAATTGCCACATGAAGAACTCTTTCTTCAAAAGCAATAGTTATGAGTAATGACAAGAGGAATTTCTAAAATAATCTTGTGAAAGACTCTGCCCTCCCCACCCCAATACTTGGTATTACAGATTCCACATTTGCTGTCCTCTTCTGTTTGTCTTAACTGCATCACAGTTTCTGGGGAAAATGTTTCAATATGTATATTTTGAAAAATGTCCCAATTGATTCTGAAGAACCACTGGTATAGAATGAGAATACCCAATCATTTGAAAATCTAGATAATCTGTTTTTAGTGTGATTGTAAAACCTAAAATTTGATAAATTTCTCAAGTATTCCTAAATTGTGTCTTGAGTTATTTACTGAGTTGCTCTAATATTTAATCTCTTCTATAGTATCTTGCACCTGAGGTAATCAGAAAACAGCCCTATGACAATACTGTCGATTGGTGGTGCCTGGGTGCTGTTCTGTATGAAATGCTGTATGGGCTGGTATGTATTTCTACTCTTTCATTATTATTCTGATATATTATAATTGATTTGAGTTTTCTCTCTTCTCTCTGTTAGTACTTTCATGAACTCTTAGATAACACTTAAGAGAGCAATAGTAACCTGGTTAAATGAGTCCAAAACCACATTAGGGTTATGCCCAAAAAGAACAACTTTTCATTTTATTGTTAGTTTTTTAAATATAATTATTTCTCTGTCATACTTCCAATTACTCTTATACTTCCAGGTACTCTCATCCAATTCACATTTTTAAAGAATAGACACCTAGCATTAAAATTACTCACTTTTAATTCAGTTTACCTCAATCATCATTCTGCCTAATTTCAAAAAGATGGAAAGAAAAAAGAATTTTGTATCTATCAGAATAATGCCTTTTGGTTTTACCCTGTATTTTGTTTAGGATTTAATTAATATATTGATGCTGTCGTTTTTCTATCACTGGGAACCCTCTGTTCCCTTCACCATAAACACTGTCTTGTGAAGATTTAATTGAAAACAAGTGATGTTTACTATGTAATCAGTATTCCCAGTTTTTATTAAAGACACATAAGGCCAGCCAGAGCTGCTGGTTAACATGAGTAAAATTGTTTCACTGCATTGAGTTAATAACATTCTAACGAAAAGCAAACGATTTACGCATTTTAGTTAGCATACATATCCTTAGAGGAATAATATGTTTTTATTTAGGTTTTTTGAAATATTGAAAATCGTTTCTAGCCTCCCTTTATGGTCCCATGAGTGTCCAGCAGCCTCAGGCTGGGAACCATCCACTCATATCCCCTGGTGCTGCCCCAACCATCAGCTGAGACCTGAGCTGGGGCTTGCTTTTTGTTGTTCTGCGTTTTGTTTGTTTATTTTTCCAAGAAAACTGGGGAGCTCTCATTAAAATTCAACATGTGAGGTACATTTTAGAGCACTTATTTCATATTGCGAATTTTGAATGCTAGATCCCTATGATAGCCAACACTGTCTCTTTGCCCTTGACCGAGATTCACTTGTTCCAAGGTCTAGTTTTCTGGTTATGCCTGTGACTTCGCACATCTGATGACCACTTTATACCTTCCTTTCCCTAGGAGCTGGCTGTTTGCCATCCTGATATTGCCAAACCCTTTGAATTTCTTTAGAGGACTTTGAAAGTATTGTATATACAATTCAACTGATTCAAAAGGGAACATCCGTTAATACGACTTACAGTAAATATTTTAAAATAAAGTTAGATTAAAAAACAATAAGAACGTTTTCTATTTCCTATAAAAAAAAGAAACAGTGACAAGCCTATAACTCCCTTAGCTTTAAAAATAATTTTTACTTTAAAACTTTTAACTCGATGGTTAACTGGCTAATCCTTGTGTTGAAGCTGTAACTGAGGTCTTCGGGCTGTGGCAATAGAATTTTAATTGTGCAGAGGGCACCCATAAGGCTGTCACCAACAGCATTTGGGAAAGAGCACTGTCTTCAGGTCTCCACCTCTACTAGAGACTCTGTTTTAATTAGCTGACCCTGAAGTCTCAAAAAATAGTTAACGTTGGATCTGTGTTGGATCTCTCTTTCCAGTAATTCTGTCATTGTGCCAAAGATGTGGTTGGTGGGTGTTTTCTCTAAAACTGATACTATTACAAGTTTTGTATGCTTGACACCTGTCTACAAGGTGTGATTAAACAGATTGGCCCTAACTTATTCAATGAACATGTATTAAGCTCTCCATTGTGCTGGGTTTAAGAATCACTATCGCATCGGGAGGCCACACTGCAGATGTGCCCACACCCAAAGAGGCGTGTGCATTTTTGCAGTTGTACAGACCCAGTCTGCTCCCTGTAGATCAAGGCCAAATCCAACTATTTTAACCCAAATATTATGGCAGACTTTAGTTAACACTATATTTTGCTTTTTTGTTGTTGTTGTTCAGCCTCCTTTTTATTGCCGAGATGTTGCTGAAATGTATGACAATATTCTTCACAAGCCCCTAAATTTGAGGCCAGGAGTGAGCCTCACAGCCTGGTCCATTCTGGAAGAACTCCTAGAAAAAGACAGGCAAAATCGACTTGGTGCCAAAGAAGACTTTGTATGTACACCTTTCCCAGGACCCACTTTATTTAAGCTTATTTATGGTTTGAAGATAAAGCCATATTTTATGTATTTAATGGGATAAATAAGCTCTTAAAGGAGAGCACACGAAAAAGAGGCATACTTGTTCCCAACAATCTCGCCAGTGTTTATATATAGAACTGTAGAGTTTAAAGCACTGATATGATCTCCGTAACAGTTTGATCCTCTCCTCTCCTCTTTGTTCCCCACATCCAGTTTTCACACTCTATTATTTATTTTGTTTTTGTTTGTAAGACGTTTTCCTCCTCTTTCTTCCTTTCAAAAAAACGTGTGGCAGATGCTTTTTGATTATCAGAACTTTGAGATCATTTTGTTTAACAAGAGTTTAATTGCTTCCCGACTTCTTAATGCCTTTTGCTTTGAACTAACATTAAATCAACTTTTTTCTGAGAATTTGGTCACACTTCTTTAAGATAATTATGGAATCTACAGGTTTGTTTGGTTGTTTTAAAAAATCAGGGTAATTGCTAATGTAGTTACCAGTGTTATGTTAGTGTATGAGTAAATTCACGAACTATTGAGGAACGTGAACTTTTTAAATTCATTTAACTTTCTCAGAAATTCTTGGGGGCTATTTATCAATGTTGAACTTGAGCTGTGCATAATAAACTTTCCTGCTACTGGCTTTCCTGTCCTACGCTCCCAGTTCAGCTGGTGGCTCCGTCAACAGTTCTCTTTCCACTTTGGAGTCCATAGTCCATTTTTTCAGTCAGTCTTGCTGATATTCCATACCTTCTTGCCACTTGGTGCTTTTATTAAATTCTCTGGCAGAAATCGCAACCATGGAGAAATCCAACTGTCATCTTCTGGGCTGCTGAACAGTGCTGAACAAAGTTGCATCACTGAGCTGAAAAGCGCTCCCAGACCCAGTTCCAGTGTGTGTGTGCACACGTCCACATCCTTCCCCACACCAGCAAATAATTTTTGGACACCAGCAGGGTGTCTGACAATTCAGCTCAATCCTGGAGAAGGAATTAGATTCCACAGGTAAAGGGCTCAGTCCCTCAAGACCGCCCTCCACTTCAAACACCAATCAAAAGTCCATATTGTTATCTGTGCTTCTGACAGACCAGGTACATATCAGATGTTCCCCACTAACCCCTCCTTGGGCTCAGTTAATCTGCTAGAACAGCTCACAGAACTCAAAACCCATTTACTCACTAGATTACTGATTTACTACAGAGAATATTAAAGAACACAAATCAATAGCCAGAGGAAGAGCTCCATAAGGCAAGGTCCCGAACAAAGTAGCTTCTGTCCTCACGGCGCTTGGGGCTTGGCAAGGTGACACATGGAAGCATTCTGGTTCCCCAACATGGGCCAATGAGATGCCCTTTTGGGTTTTTATTGAGGCTTCATTGTGTAGTCATGATTGACTAAGTTATTGGCCATTGGTGATTGATTCAACCTCAAGCCTCTTTCCCCTCCCAGAGGTTTGGAAGGGAGGGCTGGGACCGAAAGTTTTTAACTCTTTAATTACACGGTTGGTTCTCCTGGTGACCAGCCCCCATCTTGGGTGGGGTCTGAAAGTCACCTCATTAATATGAAATGAGACACCATTGCTGCTCTCATCACTTAGGAAATTCCAAGGGGTGTGGGAGCTGTGTGCCAGAAACGGACAAAGCCCAAATATACATTTCATATTATAAATCACAGTGTCACATGGGCATGTTGGAAGCACTGTGACATCATGGTCATTCATCTCTCTGTGCTGCACAATGCCTGGTGGTGCTCCTGTTCTGCTTCATCTTACTCTCCCACTCTCTGTAATAACCGTTTCAGACCTTCTGTCCAGGTTTCCTGATCGTTTTCTCCCCCCTCTCCCCCTTCCCCTCTTCCTCCTCCACTTACAGCCTTCTATTTTATCGGGAAAACTGAATCAGCGGAGCAGCACTAACTCAGCTTGTTGCTGTCAAATTTGCTGCCCTTTCCTTCCTGTTACAGTGGAAACCTTCAGTTTCTGCCTGTGCTGGATGCCAACCCCTGGCAGGGAAACCTGTGCGAGATTTTTTTATGCAGCGATAACTGCTTCCTTTTGTTCTAGTTCCTTCCAGTCAATAATTAAATATTAATCAAGTCTCCTGTTTCTTAAACCAAAAAGCCCTCAGCCCTGCTCTCCTGCAGGGTAATTAATACTCAGTCTTTTTCCCTTCATAGCCAAACTTGTTGAAAGTTTCTATGTGCATTCTCCCTTTCTCAGCTTACCACAAAACGGCTACTAGAATTACTGAATGCTTCTTATTCCTCAGCTTGTGTTCTCAGCAGCATTTAAACTTCCAACACTCTTGGTCCCTAGACTTCTGCCAGCGCATACATTCGTCCTTTGCTTTTCTTCCTGTGTTTCTGGGTCCTCCTCCACAATCTCCCATGTGAGTCCTCCTCTTCAGCCTGACTATTAGGGCTTGCAGCTCCTCGTGTTTGCCCCGAAACCCTCTTTTCTTCTACTGCGCCCTCTTCCTGGACAGTGTCAGTCGGCCCTGTGGCTTTGGTTACCTGTGTGTCTCACACAGTTCTTCCCCCAGCCCAGCTCTCTCTTCTGAACTCTGGATTCAGGTAATAGCTGCCTGTTCAACACCACTCCTTGGATTTCTTGAGGGTCCCTCAAACACAGCATCTTCAAAGCTGAACTCCTGTCTTCCTTCTGTGATTTTTAGGTCAGAAATCTAAGAGTCATGCTTTTCCTTTCTTTTGTCTTCTTCTTTTTATATTTATGTATTTATTGGTGTTTTCGTTACGATGCATGTAAACAATTCAAATAGTTTTTCTGAGTACACAATGAAAAGTGTAACCTCCCAACCCAGATCCCTATCTCATTTTCCAGAAGTCATCACTTTCAATATTTTTTTCTGTTTTTTATCCTTTCAGCAAATACCCATGATATTTGCTCTCCTCGCCACCAACTTTTTTTTACACAAATGGGAGCACAGTATCCTCTCTGCTCTGTACTTGCTTTTATCATTTATCCTACACGTGTCTTTCTATATCAATATTTTCTTACATGACTATAAATTTAATATATTAAAAAATTTTCCCTAACACTGCTTTCAAATATATTTTATTAAATTTATTGGGGTGACATTGGTTAATAACAGATAAGCTCTAAGTGTACAGTTTTATAATATACTATCTGTATGTGGCATTGTGTGCTCACCACCCAAAGTTTAGTCTCCTTCTGTCACCATATATTTGATCCCCTTTTCCTCTTCAACCTCCCCCCACCTTCCTTCCCCTCTGGTAACCACCATACTGTGAGTCTCTCTGAGTTTTTGTTTGTTTTGTTTGTTTTTGGCTTTCTGTTTTATATCCCACATGAGTGGACTCATATGGCTCTTGTGTTTTTCCATCTGACTGGTTTCGCTTGGCAAGAATGGTACTGTAGTCATTCTTGCCTGTTCTCTCTTCCTTACTTCTGTTTTCAACATACAGCTAGGTGCTGAGTGAGGTATTTGCCTTCCTAAATCTTCCCCGTGTCCAGACACCTTTCTACGTTCACTGTTACTACTCTTTTCCTAGCATTGTCATCTTTTGTTTGGCCACAACAGTAGCTATTTTTTTTAAATCTGGTTATGACTCTCCTTTCTGTTCCCTCTTTACAGTCAGAGTGGTCTTAAAAACAACCAACCAAACAAAAACTCATATTTGTGACATTCCTGTACCTAAAATTCCTTGATGGCTGCCCATAACCCTAGAATAAAATTCTAAATTCCTAATATGGACCCATAAGATATGGCCTGTTTACTGTTTGAGCTTCACCTTGTGTGACAGTCCCCATCCTTCCCTGTACTGCAGCCATACCAGACCCTCATTTTCTTGATCAAACTTACCTCTTTGCCACCTCAGGGCCTTCATATTCAGCCTGATATGTTCTCCCCTTATTCTTTTTTTTTAATTTGTTGGGGTGACATTGGTTAACATTATATAAGTTTCAAGTGCACAATTCTATAATACATCGTCTGTATATTGCATTTTGTGCTCACCACCCAGAGTCTACTCTCCCTCCGTCACCATGTATTTGACCCTCTTTACCCACTTCTACCACCCCCCAACCCCTTTCCCCTCTGGTAACCACCCTCATGTTGTCTGTGTCTGTGAGTTTGTTTTGTTTGTTCATTTGTTGCTTTCTGTTTTATATCTCACATACCTCATTCTTTTGTCTGGCTAATTCTTACTCATCTTTCATTACTGTGGTCAGAAATCACTTTCTCTAATAAGTCTGTTTTGAAATCCACCAAACTAGGTTGGGCCCTACTTTGTACACTTTAGTGGCACCTTGCAGGGGGGGAAAAAAAGCTGGAATCAATACTGTGCCAACTTTTAATAGTAGCAACCCAGAGTGGAATACACTTTGGTAGTAGAGCTCATCACCTTGATTTTACTTCTGCCCCACTGTGCAAAACTCTCTTGCCTAACTTCTTCATTACCTCCCTCATTCAGATAATACTAATTCTTTGCACTTATGTAGTGCATTTTTCTTTTCATACCTCTCTTATTTCTATATTTTCCACTGATCCTTAAAACAGCCTGTGAAGTATCTAGGGCAGAAATATTCACCCCTTACCTGTGAAGAAACTGTGACTTTCAAGAGAATGTAACTCTTTCATGTGTGTGCAAATAGTCTTTCTGCTACACCATTTTGCCAGATGAATAACATAAAACTTGTACCTAAAAGGCATTATTGAGGGACAAAGTGGTAATGGTTTGGCTTCATAAAATTCTTCAGTGAATACCTAATATATTCTTCAGCATTAGTAAAAAAATATATATTTTTTTAATATTCTAGCTTGAAATTCAGAATCATCCCTTTTTTGAATCACTCAGCTGGACGGACCTTGTACAAAAGAAGATTCCACCACCTTTTAATCCTAATGTGGTAAGTACATATTCAAGTCTTTCTTTCTAAAATAGTGAAATGTAGAACTGTTGCTCATCATAATTTTAGCAGTAGATCTCAAAATCTAATCTGAAGGAACCAGGATTAGTACCTCTATTTGTGAAATATGTCACTCATGGTTGTCTAGTACAACTGATAACTTCAAGATGACCAGTAAGATTATAGTTAGATTGATGAACTTTTCTTCCAGCACGTAATTGTGAAGTGTTTCTTTGGAGCATGAATAATAAGAAGGGATGAGAGCAATAGGTTAAAAAAACAAAAAATAAAACACAAAATAACTATGAGGTATCATTTTCATACCTATAAATCAATAAGTATTTTAAGTAACACAAATGTACAGGGTTTTTTTTCTAGAGTGATATAAAACCAGGTATAGGCAAACATTATTGATGGTAATGTAAATTGTTACATCATTTTTGGAAAACAGTAAGACAGTATTATAAAAATATTCATGTTATTCTTGTTAGTTTGAACTGTTAAATCTACTGTTGGAAACATTTTACCTAAAGATAATTTTTATTTTAAAGCAGAAAAGCTGCATCAAAGACCTGTTTGCAATATTAACAATGTTGAAAGTTTTTGGAAATAAATATATAACAATAGAGAAAATGTTAACCATCAGTAGGTCAATAATGTTATTGATAGCTTCATGTATGTAAACATATATTCTTTTTTATTCATTACGATATGTGATTTAGTCCTCAAATAAGCTGCCAAGTTACTGCTATTACTGTTCTTCTTTATACTTGTTTTATGAATGGAAACTCAGAGATGTCACATAGCTGGATTAAAAAGTAACAGAGCAAGGATTGCAACCTGTGCCTGATTCCAAAGTCATTATTCTTTATATGCTTTCTTATGGTCTGTTGCCTTTTCATGTTAAATAAATGATAAGAGTGGTAATAAATATAAACGTGAGCAGACACTTGGAAAATCCGTATAATGTTAAATGAAAACATGGTAATTATAATTTTTGTGACTTATGATTACAGCAGTAAAAATAACGAATAAGAGCTGGAAGAGACTATAAACCAAGATTGATTTGTGGTTACAGGATCATAGGTGAATTTGTTTTTCTTTCATTTGAAGTTTTGTGGTATCGCTGTGAAACTCATGAAATAACTTTTAGTAAATTCGTGCATGATAAGGAAATCACTTCAGGACAGCAAGTATCATTTAGTCTACTCAGATTTTGTTAAAGGTTAGCCTCACTGCACAGCTCATAGCTGGTATTAATAGGGTGATATTATACACCTGTAAACATAACAATTTTTGTACTGGCTTATTTCATGTAGCTTATCCAAAAGAGACTGTTTCACAAGTGACTCTTTTAGGGAAAATTTCTGTCCCTAAATTCTAGAGCTTGCAATAAGAACCTAGAATCTTTAAGAGTAATTTTATTCTCTTTTTACTGAGAGCCCTACTGAGTTTATTTGTCCTCAAATCATTGTGTCATTGGGCACATTAAAAATAGGCTCTCCTAAGCACCATTGGAAATGGAAACAGCGTTGACTTCAGAGTCAGATACCTCCAGGTTTGGATCCCTGCTCTTCTATAACTAATTAAACTTTTTAAAAGCAACACCCACAACTGAGAAGCCATGAGAGAAAAAAATTGGTGAATTTGATGGCATAAAATTTTGAAATGTCTGCATGAAAAAAATACACTGCAAATAACAATTGGGGGACATTTCCGTAGCACATAAAGTATTCTAATAAGTCAATGAGAAGACCAATGACCAGTAGAAACATGGACAAGACACAAAATATGCAATTACAGAAAAATAAATACAGGTGGCTTATAAACATATTAAAAGATGTTCAAACTCACTGACAATTGAAGAAATGCAAAACAAAACCCTAACAAGTTACCATTTTTCACCTAACAGATTTAACAAAGCTCAAAAAGTTAACTTAAGTAGGATAAAGTAGATCCTCTCACACACTGTTCTCAGTACTTGCATCTTTTTACTTAACTCTGACAACATTCCTATGAAATAGTACTGTTACTTTCTACATAATACCGGTGAGTTAACTTAGGCACAGAAAAGGTTAAATTACTTGCCAAAAATGTAGTTGAAGTTCATTGCAGAGCTAGCATTTGAGCTCAGGCACTTTGAAGACAGAGCCCTCCCTCACCCTTAGCATACAGTCTGTACTAGCCATGAGCCATAAGGACTTTCTCAAAAATATTTATGAAGTCAAGTAAAAGACATTTGCCATCATTTATTGAGCACCTTCTACATGTCAGATTCTAGGAAATTTATGTATTAACATATCAAATCTTCACAGCAACCTTAACAGGTAGGTGGTGGTATTCTTATTTTACAGAAGAGGAAACAAACTCACAGAGATAGAGTAGTTTATATAAAGAATTATAGCTAGGAAATTGCACAGCCAGAATTCAAACCTTAGTCTTATTCCAGAGGCCATAGTTTCTGGGGTTATATGTAAAAAGTTGATGATATTTTTTATATGTACATGATTTATAGTATTCTTTTTCCTCTGGTGGCGGAATTTCTCATACGGAAGGATCTAGCATTCTGGGTTTCCCTGGTCTCTGCTCAGCTCTTTGTAGACCTACCAGGCTAATTATATCCTTGGATTGTGATATCTGCTCTGAATCCCTATTTGTTCACCTCCATTAGACTTGGTGACGTGAACATTTTAAGGATTCCTTTCCCCTTAGGGCAGAAATAACTAGAGCTTCAGGGATGGGCTTTAACAGTGAATCACCTGCATTTGTAAACCCAGTTTTTATCTTTAGATATATTGGAAGGGGATAGTCCATTAGCTTCTATCAGATTCACAAAGGAAGATTAAGAACCACTGTCTTTGAGCCTAAGCAGACACCATGCTTCATTTCCCAGGTTCCTGGTCCCTTAGGCCTCTAGAGCTAAGGTCATAGCTGAATGCTCAATGACCTCCATGGTACTAGAAGAGTTACCTTTCGCAGTTTAACTTATAACCCCTTCATTCCTTCATCAAAAGGCTTCACGTACCCAGAACTGAGAAACTGGATGGGCAGGCATTTGATGAAAGCTCAAATGCAAAAGGCTATCTTGAAAACCTCTCTAAACCCCCCTTTTCTAAACTTAGAGGTGATAGGTAGAGAGAAAAGGGGTCAACTGCAGGGCTTGGGATGCAAATTAACATAGGTAAGGACTCTGGTATGCTAGCTTTCCTCCCTGCACCCAGCAACAAGCACCTTACCTGTTAGAGAAGGACCTCGCCTAAATAATAAAAGTCAGGAAAGGAAAAGCAGAAAATGTTTCAAGGCAATGATGAAGTAAGAAGACATCTGAACTTGCCAGGAATACATATACACATTCATCCGGGGTTTTAATGAAGGACTAAATGACAAAAGCTAAGGTAAATAATAGTGTGCTTTTGATGTTTTAGACAGGACCCGATGATATCAAGAACTTTGATGCTGTATTCACAGAAGAAACGGTTCCGTATTCTGTGTGTGTGTCTTCTGACTATTCTATAGTGAACGCCAGCGTACTGGAGGCCGATGATGCATTTGTTGGGTTCTCTTATGCACCTCCTTCAGAAGACTTATTTTTGTGAACAGTTTGCCATCTGGAAACCGTTGAGCAAAAATATAAGCCTACGGATGAGACTGGAACTCCTGTTTGTGTGAATATACTTACATATGTTTAACTAGTGCCTCATTTTTACATGTAATGTTAACTATGAAAAATGTATTTTCTGCTGTATGCAAGAAAATAGGGCATTTCAAAGAGCTAAGTTTTGAATTAAAATTTGTATTCTTGTTTATTAAGCTTATTTTTAAAGAGAAATTTTAAAAGCTATTGTTCTTAGCATTAACCTATTTTTAAAGAAAACTTGCGCTAATGACTGTTTTTTCCCTCTAAGTTTACACTAACATCTACCCAAGATAGACTGTTTTTCCAGTCTGTTTCAGTTTAGTTAACATATATTAATGCCTTTGCAACTCTCTACTTTTACCTTTGTTCTCAGATCAGAGCTATGCAATTGGTACATGGTTGTTTAAGAAGAAACCATATCTGTCCATAATAAATCACTGTTTGACATAATCAGGTTTTGGTAGGATTAAAATATAAAAAGCGTAGTTAACACATTGGCTGCTCATTAACACTTTGAATAACCGGTCATTCTGCAGATCAAATTAAGAAGTTACAAAACGAAATCCTTTTGATTTTGAAATACTAATTGAAATTTGTGAATTATTTTTTCTCTCGAGTAAAAGAAAAAGTTTAATAGTTAAGACATTTTAAGTATTCCCAAACTGAAGGGTAATAAAGGACTGCTGAATTTTTTTAGGTGGTGCCAAAAATGAATGTCTCTGTGTCGTGTATTTATATTACAAATACATTCTATTTATGTTCTTTTTTGTCTTTTGAATGTTTAATATACTGTTAAGTAGGCTTAAATCTTGGTATTTAGTTTTGCAAATAGCTATTCAAAACTGTCTCCCTAATTGGTTGATAAGTAAAAAATATTGAGCTTTCTAGAATATTTACCTAATTGGGAATTAAAAAGTAGAATAGCAAATTCTGGGTCAATATAAATGTATACTATTTCACTGCAATGTAACAAAAGTTACATTAGGCAGATGCCTAGCCAGTATCTTATGTATCTCAGAAAATGTATGGGAAACTGACCTTAAAGTCATACTAAAAACCAACTAACTTGTGTACCTGTAATTGGAAAAGAGAATAACTGCAGAAAAACTAAAGAAGAATGCTTATCTTGGAATTTTGATTTTTAGTTTAGAGATATTTCAAGTCATGTTAGGAAACACTGTGAAAAATTTAAGTGACCCAGTTAAATGCTTCAAGAATAAGCATTCTTTCCATGTATTTCCTCTTGAGAAAGAAATCACGAGCATTTCACACCAATAAATACCCTTTGGCTTTTTGGGGCAGCAGAATGGAGGGAGGGAAGTGTTTTTATTAGATTAATATTTGCATTCGATACACTGAATCTTCCTTTAGAGGTAAGACTTTAATAGTGACACTGTAAATATTTGGTTTATTTGGCACTACTGTTAAGTTCTGCTTTTACACAAAGCTCTTTGCTTATTACAAAGCAAAAGAAAAACTGTAGTTTCTTGTATGATTTTTTTATTCAGCCTCTCCTTAACTAAACTGCCAAAAATTAAAGTGCAATATTGTATATTTTTAAGAAATTTAAAATAGAACATTGATGTTTCTCAAATCGCAAGAAATACAGATCTTATATAGAATAATAAAGCTAGCAAAAAGATCAGTGATCATCTAATGTCTGTCGTTATTTTACTTAAAATTGGTGTTGGTTACAGTAGTCGTTACGAAATGGAATTATATGTGTGAAGGAGAAAAGTAAAATTTTAACTCAGTATTTGGACAAACATAAAAATTACTAGATTAATCCATATCCCAAGGTGATTGTTCATATGAAACCCTAAAGTGTACATAAATGAGTTTCAGGTGGCTTGAATACCTTGAAATGATAATGCCAAGTTTTGTGTGTGAATGAAATCGACTCAGGGCAAGGAGTGCTACATAGCTTTGTTCAGATGCTCAAAAGGATTCACTGCTATAAAAATAAATTGGCTTTCTTCTCTGCCACTTTTGTTCTCCGTTACTCACCTAATATTAAGAGAAGCTGCTCTCTTAACTTCCCTGAAAGCTTTCCAATTGGAGATTTATATCATCTATTTAGCATTTTTGGTGTCTTACCAATATTGTATAATCACCCATTTGTAATCCTTTAAAGATATTCCTTAGTAGTCAAAAGGACTTCTACACACAAAAAGTATTTCTCATTTTATCATTTCTTAATGTTATACCTATTTTTACAGAGGTAATTAAGTCAGAAAGAAATATACCTGTCTCAAAATGTAACTTTTTCATGATTTACCTACAGTCAAGATCGAGAACAATTTAGAGCAATATTACACAAAGAAAAAAGCCAATAGAGAAGTATAAGTTCAGACTAACATTTTAGCAGTGAAATAGCCAATCAAAAGGTCCTACAAATAAAAAGTTATTTTTACATATTGCACTGAAAATGATAGATCATCATATGAAGCTTACAGGAATAGTGTAAAAAGAGGAATTACATCGTTCTACATAACCCCACTTACTGGAAGAACCAGACACAGTTGGTGATTTTACAAATCTTGCATTCAAACATGACTTGGAGGTTTTTACTGTAAATTATTTTTTTGCAGGAATATATATCTTAGATTCATTTTTTTTCTAATTTAATCATTTTCACTTTATTAGGGAGCAGAGATTTCCTCTTCAATGGGTAGTTAAATCTTTGTGAGAGTCTAACAATGAGTTGTCAATATTTAAATATTTTTATGTTTTATTACTTATGGAATCCAGAAGGCTTAGCTACAGGAAAACAGACCCACTCAAATGGTCAGATTTGATCTCAGTGTGTTGGGTTTTTCTCAGTTGTTTCCAGGTGGTAGTTAATAGCCTTGCTGTGTTGAATTTTTCTCTTCGCCTCAATGATAGTAATGCAACAGTTACGGCTTACTTTATTAATGATACATTGATGTTGAACACTAACGCTTAATTTACATTAGCAAGTATCCCTTAGTGATATGCTTCAATTAGATACCAAAAATTGGCAAGCTGCCCTTGTTTGCAGACGACATGAATATGTAGAATATCCAGTAGAAATTTTTAAAGCTCTGGAACCAATAAGTGATTATAGCACTGTTGCATGATACAAGGTTAATACACACAAAAGTCAGTCAAGTCACTCTTACATACCAGCAATAAACAAGTGAAATTTGAAATTAAAAACAATATATTTTACATTAGCATTCCACCCCTCTCCTCTGCCCCCCCCCAAAAAAAAAAACTTAGGTAGAAATTCTAACAAAACATGTACAAGGATCTATATGAGGAAAACTACAGATTTGCCTATTCTGGGCATTTCATATGAACAGAATCATACAATATTTGGCCTTTTGTGTCTGGCTTCTTGCCCTCTGTGTAGTGTTTTAAAGATTCATCTATGTTGTAGCATGTATTAGCACTTCATTTCTTATGGCCAAATAACATTCCTTTGTATGGCTATACCACATTTTATTCATTTATCAGTTGTTTTCACTTTCGGCTATTATGAACAATACTATGAACATTCATGTATAAATTTTTGTGTGAACATATGTTTCATATTCTCTCATATCTATATAACGCATAATATGTGGCTTGGGTTTGTTGGGTCACGTAATTAACTATGTTTAGTCCTTTAAGGTAGTTCCAGAACTTTTTCCAAATTGACACCATTTTGCATTCCTACCAGGGAAGTGTTTAGTTTTCACGGGTACCCTTAGCCTGTGACAACCACAAAAACCAGAGGTTTTTGTCTCTCTCAGCTTTGCTCTGCAGAAAGGAACAGGAGCGACTCACGTGGATGGTGCTCCTGGGCCTAGTTGCCCTGGTGACTGGGAGGTGCGGGGTCCCGACAGCCCCCGCGCCGCCAACGGCCTGACGGCGCGCGCATGCGCGCGAGGGTCTACCTGGCTCCGACGGGCGCCCGGCTGGTGGATTTGGTGGGTGCAGAAGTGGGTGTAACGCACTGCTGGGCTGGGCCCGCTGTGCCAGACGTCGGCGCTGTGGGTACGAGGGGTGCTGGATCCCGGGGGGGGGGGGTTGAGGCCCGGTTCGCTTCAGCCGCGTTGGTTGTGAGGTGTTTTCCTGCTGACGCGGCAATAAGCGAAGACGCGACCGCGCGCCGGTTCCGAGTGAACCCAACACTCGGGTTCTTTCGACTGTGGGGAGACGGGCAGAATGCCCTCCCCGTTCGCTTATTTAAAGCCTGCCACCGGCGTCCGTGTCTTTCCCGCCACTTTCCCCTTCCGTGAAAATGCAGCCGCGCGCAGGACCTCCGCTTTACCGCAAGTGATGCCCAGGGTTTGATCCCCTCCTTTGAGCTACCGGACTCCATCCAGGCCCTGGTGCACGTCGCCCCTGGGCTCGTGTCTGTCTGGGTGTCGAGAGCCTGTCAGAGTCCGACCATCTCACGTGAACTCTGCATCACGTCCCACGCTTCTCCGGGCTTCCATGTTTTGCCGGTAGAGCAGCAGCATCCACCCAACACCCACTGTGAAAACTTAACAGGCTGGTGGTCACCAGGTCCAGTGTGAAATCTTTCAAAGTCTAGAACCCACCTCCTCCATTCCGTTTCGTTCCCAATGCCCTAGACGGGGCCATCTTTCTCGTAGGACTATTTCGGTAGCGAGAGACAGCTTCCTCCGCCCCTTCCCGTTTCCCACACGAGTGGCAGGCATTGATTTCCAAAATAGTGATCTGACCGCTACTCCCTTGTGAAAATAAACATGTGATGGCTTCCCTTTGCCTGTAGAATGATCATGAACTTCAACAGCTTTCGTCACCTGGTTGAGCCTCCTCCAATCGTTTCATTACCAATAGCCTCCCTTTCGTTCAGCCTCAGAAACATGTAACGTTCTAACGAAGCACCGATGTCATGTCCTGAACACAACATACACTTGATTGTGCGTTCCTATGGCCACCGAGGAATACACGCTGAAGTGTCCCCCTATACGCTGGTGTAAAGGACAGTCTCAATTGCTTTTCTTTGGAAAGTGGCCTGAACGGATTCCACAGTGCAGGTCTGAATGCTGGGGGGAAGGGGGGTGACCTTTGGAAAACGTGCTCTACCTCCACCTCCCCTCCAGGTAGTGAAATCTTACTCATCAGTCAAATGTCACCTTTAAAGTACAATTTCATTGCTGCCTCTCTATGAACCCACCGTGTTAAATCAAAATGTCCTAAAACTATAGAAAATATGATGACCCCCTACACAAGGATGACCCCAACTTCTGTGAACTACTTCATATATGTTGTCCCTTCCATGCTCCCTAGTACACTAATAATTCTTTTATAACACATAAGTTGTAATTTTTTACATATCTGTCACCCCTCACTGTACTTTTTCTGAACAATAGGAACCATATGTTATTCATCGGTATCCCCAGTGCCTAGGACAGTCTAGACGGTATCCAATAAATAGTAAATGCTCAATAAATATTTGATAATGAATAAATGTGATAGTCATTATTTCTGACATCTCTAAATTGGCAACTCCCTGAAGACAGGATCCAATCTTAATCATTTTATCCCTACCACTTAGTACAATTATTGGTATATATTGTTTCCAATTAGCATTTGCTGTCTTTAAATGAATTTTACATATTCCAGTCTCTACTATGGTTTAGTGATTTATGTTGCTCACTGATAAAAGACTTAAAGCCAGAAGAGGTCTTATCTAATACAACTCTTTTATTTCCTACAGATGAAGATACTCAACCAAGGGAGTTCAAGTAATTTCCCAATAGTAGCTAGGAAATGCTTGGTCTAGAACCAAGTTCTCAGATTTCTTAGGTTGATTACACTTTGTAACTCAGACTGAATTAATGAAACAACCTTTACCACTTTTATTTTTTTAAGAATGCCTGCAATGGGACCTCATCATCCAATATTTATTTCAACCAGCATTTTGGGTTTTTTTTTTAATGCCTACTTTGTAAAGGGACATTTGAGGCTCCTGTTCTTAAGTTTGCAATCTTGTGGAGAATCTCATAGCCTAGCATTGATGAAAATGTTGTTTGGCAAAAGGAAACAAAGTTTTGTTTCTCTGGATAGGAATTTCTTAAAGTTGCAAATTTTACTTTGTTTTATTTGACTCAATTTTAAGTTTCATAGTATGTAAATTTTAATTTATTTCTAGGTGTTCTCATCTTTTCTATGAGTTTCAACATCTACTTTTTACCAGCATTTGTGATTTAATCAGTTACTAATAGAGAAGAATCATTAACTAGGACAAAATGTCAACTCTAAAAATGAAAGAGGCAGCCCTTGTCTATCTTGACAGAGGTGGAGGGCTCCAAAAGTTTATAAATGATTGCAAGTACTACAATGGTATGTTCAGCAAAGGTGACTTTATTTTAGAAACTTTAAAATAAATTCTGACATATAACTACCATCATTTTTATATTTGTGTATTTTTACAGATTCAAAACAAAGTTATGCTGTCTATCGATTCAATGTTTTAATAAATCCCTCTGATGTTGTTGAATTAGATGCTGAACTTGGAAATCACATTTTACACCAGCCTTTAAAAGCTGCTCAAATTTTTCAATCGGTAAGTTAAAGAAAGAAATAATTTTATGCCACATGAAATTTTTGGTAACTTTTTTGTTTGTTTGAAATCACAGGTCTGTTTTATTGCTGTTAAGACTCTATCATTAATTGGACAATTACAGACTGAAACTCAAGTAAGTTTTAGTTAAATTTGACGAAGAAAACAAAGGTACAATACTTTTAAAATAGCTTGTATATAAATATTTTTATATTCTCTATTAAAAAGATTACATGTTTTTTAAAGTTCAATGGAATATTTTACATACACATCTTTATTTCCTGTATTATCATTTATAACATTAAACATTTTTAAAATAAAACATTTCAAACAGATCCCAAAATAGAATAATCAATGAACTTCCATATATCTATCACTCATGTTTAAAGATTAAAATATTTTGCCATACCTGTGTCATCAATTTTTTTCTGAAATACTTTAAAGCAAATTCTGGACATTCTGTTATTTTACCCCTACATACTTCAATATCGACCTTTAAAAATTGTGGATATTTTTCTTATATAATCCCAATACCATTATCACCTCTCACAAAAATTAAAGTAATTCTTTGGTATTAAAATATTCGGTCCATCTTTAAATTTACCCATTTGGGGCCTCAAGAATGTCTCAGAGTTGATTTGTTCAAATCAGGATCAAAACAAGGTCTACATATTACAATTGGTTCTTATAGCTCATTAGAAGTCTCCTTTAATCTAGAGCTATTTTCGCCCCCTTCCTTTTTACACCAATGAGTTTTTTAAGGAAACTAGTTAATTGTCTGATAAAATGTCTCAAAATCTGGATTTGTCTGATTATGTTCTTGTGGTATTTAACTTACTCTATCTATCCTATATTTCTGGGAAACAGAAATTGGCTCTAAATACTTGCCTAGATTCAGATTCAACTCATTTTGACAAGAATGCATCATAGTTTCATGTATTTCATATTGCACTACATTAGGAGAACTATACTATCTGTTGTCCCAATTTTAGCAATGCTACAATTGATCTGTGGGTTCAGGTGATGTCAGCTGATCCTTCCAATAATACAGTCTCCCATCAGCTTTCACCTAATGGTTTTTGCAGTCATTGATGATCATTGCATGGAATCTATTATTTCATAAGGAGTTGAAAAATTGTGATTTTTCTAATTTTAATTTTTAATTATTTTATGAATTTATTAGCTGGAATTATTCTTTAAAGAAAGTTTTCTTTCATTGACTATCTGGTTACCCCGAGATACAGTTTGTACAGGAAAGGCAGAATAAGTGTTTGATTACTTCCATTTATAAATTTTCAGAGATTAATGAGTTGAAATCTAGCAGCCTCCAATGATGACCAATAATTTTTTTGGGTTTTTGTTTTTCCTTTTTTTAAATTATGAGGAACTCATGAATTTTTACATATATCTGAGATACTTCAATAACTCTTTGTCATTCTTTTTTATGCTTATATTATCCTACTTTTGGTCATTGGGAGTTCCTTAAAGTTTGCTCTTGTTTCCTTTTGACACATCCAGTTAGTTTTTTGCAACTCCCTTGGTTTCTGGCACAGGAGGTGCACCAGGTCCATCTGGTATATTTTTTGCCCCAGACTTGGAATCAGCCAGTTCCCCTGAAGAGCCCTGGTTCCGTTTACTGAGAAATTATAGTTAGAGATCACAATCTGGGCAGAAGTGTTCGTCACTATTGAATTTTGTCATTGTTTTATAAGTCTTTTCAGTGGCTTTTGCCAGGAAATGCATATTTGTAAGGAAAAATTATGAGGGTCATAATGATATTTTCAATTAAAATACAAAATTATAAGGATTTTGCATCTTTAATTTTATATTTAAATATCTTTTTCTTGTGCTTAAAATTTTGGTTCTACATTAACAAATCATTTACTTGATTTTTACCCTACAAATATATATTGTAAGTCCAATTGGATCTGCAGTCTTTATTAATACCATTTTTATGTCCTTATTAGATTAATATAGTGCTGAAGTTAACACATTTACCTCCTCTGCCAAGTTATAGTCTTGATTTTTGTGAGTTTCCACTTGATTATACATCTCAAAGATTTTATATGCTGCAAGGAATTGTGATTGCAATGACAACTGTAACCAAGTATACACAAGGTGCAAGATTTCTTTGTTCAGATGAAGCATGCCCTCTTTCAAAAGGTAAATATTAGAATGTAAAATCAAACCATGAAGCAATTTTTTGCTTAATCCTAAATCATGTTTTCAATTCGTTATAAAATATTCACAGAGTAGAAAGAATGCAAGAAAATTTGGTGTCTCCCAATGTTTATAAGTTTACTTTGCATAATCTTGAAATGCATTCTTTTTTCTCCCTCCTCTAGGACCAACTTAACAGGTGCTCTTGTTTTGCTAAAGTACTTGTTCTCACATTGCTTCATGAGTGTTTGTTCATGCTGTTCTCACTCCATGTAATATCCTCTTCCAACCCTTCCGCATAACTTCAGTTAAGGACGTTTTTTTCCCATTCATCCCACTTCTCATTGGGTTGGATGCCCTTCCTCTCTTCTCTGTGAACACTGTAAATGAAGACTTCATGTTGAAATTATCTGCTTCATATTGCAGCCTATTGAAACTGTGTTTAAGTATCCATATCACCAGAGCCCTAGCCCAGCGTTTGGCAAAAAACAGCTGTGTAATAAATGTTAATTGAACTGCTCTGAACCCCCACACAAAACTGAATTAATTATACTTTGAATTAGATTAATTTTAAAGGACTGAAAATGGATTGCTAAATCCAAAGGCGAATTTAGCTTCCCTCTGTTTTCTTTCTTTCTTTTAGGATTTCAGTATATAAGAGTGCATGTGCCAGGTGCTACAGAATCCGCAACAGTAAGAAATGACTTTTTGTGTAATATGTGTTCATCTTCACTTCAAGAAGACAGAAAATTTAGAGTACTTGGTGGTAAAAATGCATTTACATTTTGTAATTACAATTTTTAAAATACTGTATGATATTTTAATGTGGAAATTAAATTGAATATATATTCTAATACCATTTGTTTTTGCTCTTTGCCTTAAGATAAACAGATAGTTGAAATAATTACTGCAAAGGCACTTCGTGCTTTTCAAGGATATTCTAACAACCAGCCATTTAGGTTTCAGTCTCTTACAATTTTCCTAAGAGGTAAGCTCTGTTTGAACTAAAAGCAAATTGCTATAAAATATATAAAATATGTAGTTGACTTCTTTATGCTTTTATATTATAAATGGTACTTCTATACAGTAGTCCCCCCTTATCCGTGGTTTGGCTTTCTGTGGTTTCAGTTACCCCTGGTCCACCATGGTCTGAAAATATTAAGTGGAAAATTCCAGAAATCAACAATTCATAAGTTTTAAATTGCACACTGTTCTGAGTAACATGATGAATTCTCATGGTGTCTTGCTTTGTCCTGCCTGGGACATGAATTACCCCTCTGTCCAGCGCCTCCACATTGTTTATGTTCCCTGCCTGTTAGTCACTTATAGTTGTATTGGTTATCACTATGGTGATATTGCAGTGCTTGGGTTCATGTAACCCGTATTTTACTTAGTGTCACATTCATATAACTTTTACTACAGTATATTGTTATAATTGTTCATTTTAATATTGGTTGTTAATTTTTACTGTGACTGATTTATAAATTAAACTTATTTATAGGTATGTATGTGTAGGAAAAAAATAGTGTATATAGACTTTGGTACCATCCGTACTTTCAGGCATCCAGTGGGGATTTTGGTACATATCCCCTGCAGACAAGAAGGGACTACTGTAGCTTAAGAACCATATGTCTTCTTATTTTCAGTGTTTTAACCCTCCATCGGGCGCAACTGATCTCACAGATTCACTGCACACAAATTTTCAAATATGAAATACGTCTTTACTAAGTCACAAACATGACTGGCGATAGGTTACGGTAGAGGGGGAAAATACGGAAGCGATGAGTCACAATACTTAAGTTAATTGTTAGATATTTGAAAATGTGTGTGCAATGAATCTGTGAGATCAGTTGCGCCCGACAGAGGGTTAAAGAGTCTCATTTAGCTAATGTATCAATTATTCAGTCATACAACATTCATTTAAAAAGCTGTTAACATCTACTATGTTCCAAGAACTATGCTCGGTCTCAGGGTCACAGTTATTTATAGTAATGATCTCCCATTATTCTATGTGTGTGTGTGTTATGCAAGTATTGGAGTTATTGTTTTAGCGTATAAGTTTCATGCAGGTAGGGAATTGGGTTTTTTATCTCACATGGTAAAAACTTAATAAATATTTGTTAAATAAATGAATGAGTAGGGTCAAGACCTGTGAGTAGACAGAGTCTGCCATGAGGGAGGAAATTATCATTATCAATCACCCAGGGAAAAGCTGAGTCTTCTTTGAGAAGCCAGAACTGTGAAAATGAGGATGTGGCTCAGCCTCTTTTCTTGGGCTAAAATCGAAGGAATTAAACTGTTCAGAAAGAGAGATCTTGGATGTCAACTAGATATAGGCAACTTAAGAGTTAGGAAAGTAGAGACTCAAACAAGAACTCTTTTCTTGGTGGCCTGACAAGGATGAGGCAGGCATGTAAGCCCAGATGTAGGTAATTTTTATATAGTCAATTGCTATGTGCCAGGCACTCTTACATATATCCACTCGTTTAGTCACAGTGAGACTATCAAGTAGTTCTATTTTTATCTTCATTTTACAATGCAGAAACTGAGGCACAGAGAAGTTAAGTAACTTGTCAAAGGTCACTCAAGCTAGTATGTGACACAGCTGTGATTCAAATTCAGGCATTCCAGCTTCAAAATATGTGCTTTTAACTACTTAATTCTTTTATACACTATATACAAACCATACATTACAGTATAGAAATTTAAGTGGCTATCCAACTTATATTTTATTAGAAAACCCTTTCTTCAAATAAACTTATGTGGAACCCAAATAAAAATTTAAAAATTAAACAAATAAAACTAGGCCTTTTGGGGTTGGCATCAGAAGAGACACCCAGATTTCCCAGTCTCCTTGCCTTCCTCCCACCTTTCCTTGACCTCAGGACACATCCACCAAACTATTAAGATTCCACTGCATAGTTGAAAAGCTATTCTTTTGTTTCCCCCTTGTAATTGATTCTGTATCATTTACTTGGTATTTTTTGTTATTGTTGTTGGTTTGGTTGGTTGGTATTGGGATTTTATTTTTTGAATTCTTGATTCTGATTCTTCCCTTCCAGATCTACAGGGTATCCAATATGCTGTCTGGAGCTTAAAAAAAAAAGAAAGAAAAAGAGAAACAGAAGAATAAAAAGTGAAGATCACTGTTTGATCTTCTTCACAAAGAGTAGTTAGTTGATCCTGTTCCTCCTTGTGAGGTTTTCTTTCATAGCTTTACAACCAACCAACTTCTAATTGTGTAATGGAGGATCAAGATTTTTAGCATATGTTTTTTTAAAATAAATTTTGAACTTGTGCAAAAGCTTTGCGCAATCTGTAGATGTAATAGAGGAATTTAGTATAATGCAAAGAGGGTAGATTTGGAGATAGGCAGACCTAGATGGGAATTTCAGTTCTGGTGCTTCCTGTTTAGCCTTGTGCAAGTCACTTAACCTCTCAGTTTCTTCTTAAGTAAAGTGGGGATAACAATATCTATCTTACAGTTTACAATTAGACAATACATAAAAGTAATTTGCCTATATTATAGGCAGTGACTAATACCTTTTAAAATTATTTTCTTCCCAAATAAAAGTATTGTTTATAAGATAATTACATTTCTTGTCATTTAATGCAAAGATGTTTCATTTTAAATAGAATGATCTTGTTTTTCCTTTTGACTATATATAGGAGACTATCTAGTTGCTACATCACGTGCTTCTTGAAGTTAATTCATCTTTGCCTATAAGAATCAAAATTTATCAGAAATATAATTGCCACAGTTTATATTATTAGTGCCACTCTATATGGAAATAATAAACAAAAGTAAATACTTTACAACTAATTTAACTACTGAATTGTTACTAGTTCTAGATCTTTGAACCATCTAATTATGTACAAGTTTAATTTAGTGAACACATATTTTTGTGTATGTTTAATAATTTTAGATGAATCAGTGAATAAAATGAATATAGGAAATGAATATAAAATTATTGGAATTCCAACCTGTGTAACAACTTCACAAACTTCTGTCTGTATAGAAGCAAATAACATCACTTTTTGCAACCCAAGAGGTAAGGAAAATGTTAGTATCATGTATTAACAAATATTTAAATTTAAAATCATGTGTTCAGGAAATAAGTATTGGCTGCATAAGTGCTGGGCACTCCTCTAAGCACTAGGGATTCAGTTGTAATCAGACAGTCAAGGTTCCTACTCTTAAATAATATGGTAGACAATCAGTAAAGCTGTAAACTAATCAGTAAGACAATTTCAGATAATAAATGCTATGAAGGAAATAAAATGGGATAATATAGAACCTTGCCCACAGGAAGGACTCCTATACTCTTTTGCCTAAACCTTATTTTTATTTTTTTAATAATTAGCAATGAGAAAACAATGATTGAGGGTATTAAGAGTTAGAGATTAGTCAAAAGATTTTTTTACCCTAACCTTTATTTTCTAGTTAAGGCAATACTAACTAACTGTTACTCAAAGAAAGAGAACACAATAAAATAACACCCCTTTTCTCATCTGAGTTCTGAGCCAAACAAGAGATATAAGACAAAAGAGAAAGGCAGATGGCGGCCAAAATATCACCGTTATTACTGATAATTTTCTTTAACAACTCTAACATAAATTAGGTATTAAGTAAACCAAAGTGAGAGTAGACCTGCTTTTTTAACTTGGCACACAAATGTCTAAACGTAGGAAAAGGCTAGTTAAGTCTTGAATAGAGCTAATTATTATTATTATTATTTTTTAGAATCCCTAGGCAACCTTCTGTAATAACAGGCCCAAGTTGAATTTAAATGCAAGTGGATTCTAGATACTTCCGCTTATCTTGTAGAGAAAGCTTCTTAAAAGAATAAAAATGTTGAAAAAGGAAAACACTAGTGGACAGTAGACATTTTAGTGATCTTTTAAATATATTCTGCTGTGAAGTGTTTCATGATTTATTGATTTGGTAGCAGAATGTGACTTATATGTAGGTGGAAAAGTGTGCTTTCTCATGATGAACACCAGAATTAGTCAGATTTAACCACCCAAATGTGGCAAGAGCTACACTAAAGTAGGCCTTTCTTGGTCCACGAGTATGGATGAGCAGAAGAAATCATTGCTGTATGATGGCAGCCCAAGAGGAAGGAGAAAGGGCCCGGGTCATACAGCATAACTATTCCTCCCGAACTGACCATCCCTTTCAGAAGTTGAACAGAGTGAGGGAGAGTGGAGATCTAGAATGTTACGGTATAGCACAGTAGAGTGTTTTCCAACTAGTAGAGTGTTTTCCACACAGTAGAGTGTTTTCCAAATAGTAGAGTATAAATCTTCCCTTTCAATAGCAACGTTCAAGTATTTCCCATTCTTCTTTTTAGCCCTCACTAAAGGTGATATTATTTGAAACACAGAAATACAGAAACAAACACTAAAATACAGGAGCCCCATGATCTGGCTTTGCTCACATAGGTCCTAAAAGGAGGAGAATGAGGGATTTGCTTGCAACACACAGCCAATGTATGTGGACACAGGAGTGACTGTTTCGTTTTCTTACATTCCCTGTGATAGAAATGAAAGATCAGAGTGACCGCCAATCATAATTTAATATCATTATAAGAATTTGAATATGGCACCATTAAAAGAATTGCAATCTGATATTTTAGGTAAATGGAATTAGACATCTGTAATGTAGTTTTCTTATATTAAAACCCTTTTTAACATGTGTTAATATTTACTTTCAGTTCCTTCGGGGATTTGTGACAATTTCAGGTGTCTCCTCTCTTTGACTTCCAGCTCATGCTGGAAGTTTGCAGCAATACTTGCCAATATCTTTGCATCACAAATTGTTCCCCCTGGGACTTACAATTTGCTCAAGCTCTGTTTGCTGATGAGTCTAGTACAGACGAGTGACCGTAACAAGGAACTGGAAGATTGCCTGGATATTTTAATTATAACAAGTGATACTCTACTTGTAGACAGGTAAAATATGTGACGTGAACTTTTTCAAATTATAAATTGGTCACAGATTTGCATAAATCCTTTCCATGAGCATCATTACAAGACAAATATTTAGAATTTATCTGGGTGGTATAAATATTTAAATAAACTTTTACCAATAAAGTTTAAAATGTGAATTGAGAAATGGGATATTTACTTTCAATATTTTGAGAATTTAACTCTTCAAAGTTTCAACCTATTTCCCCACTCAGACCTTTACAAATAAATGCATCTTTCGCATTTCCCCCATTCCCTAGTTTAGTGTTCTGCTTTTGTACTATGTTTTCATTTTAAAATACTCTCTCCTCTAAGAGCCAATAGGCCATTTTCTTATTTTCCTTTAAGATTCCATTCAGTAATACTGACTCACTACACCCAAATAAGGCTGTCAAAAGTGTCAAAATTACTGTTTGGGGAAATCACCCTAACCTTGGAATAAGCCTCTACTCAGCATTTTGGGGCTCCTCACTAGGAAATACTTCTTTTTAAAAGTTACTAAAATGTTCAAAAAAAAGCTAGGCTGTGCTTCTTATATTAGTATCTTTTATGTAATTGTAAGGCAAAAACAAATTTATAGAATGAATTTAAAATTAAAAAAATAAAATTCAAATTAACTGACTTAATTGGACAGATGGTGTTTTGCTAAAATTAAATTAAAATTAAATTGCAATGTAAATATGGTGCTAACTGCTACAGATTGCACCAATTTAATCTTCCAGTAAGAGCATGACAGTATTTGTTTCCTCACAGCCTCACCAACACTGGGTATTATCAAACTTGAAAATTTTTCCATCTGATTGGCAGAAAATGGTATTTTATTTTAATTTGCATTTCTCTAATTGGAAATAAGTTTTAGCATTATTTATAGCTTGTTAAACACTTTTATTATTTTTCTATGAAACTCCTTGACAATTGTTCACTTTTTTTTTTAGCTGAGCCATCCTGCCATCTGTTGGCAGCTCAGGGGCAGCTCAGCTCCGGCCGGGCATTGAACCGCTGTTGCTCAGACCTCAAACTATTGAGCAAGCTCTTAACCAACTGAGCCACTCGGCTGGCCCTTTGTTCACTTTTTTATTCAGTAGTTTATTTCTTATTATTTGTGATACCACATAAATTAAGGCCTTTTTCTGTTTGTTATTAACCTTTCACTTTTCCTATGGTATTCGAGGCTTATGAGAGATTTGTTTTTCTGCTTTGTTTTTTAGGTAAAATTTACATATAGTTAAATAATCAGGCCTTAAGTATACAATTCAATGAGTTTGACAAATGCATACACTTCTATAGCCATCACCACAATAAGATATAGAACAGTTCCATCGCCTCAGAAAGTTCTTTCAGTCCCTCTTCCAATCAATTGATTTTTGTACTTTGACTTTTTGTTCTGTGAGCTTGTATCAGTATTTTTAAAAGTTCCTTGACTGATTCCAATGTGTAGCCAAGTTTGAGGCCCATTGTTCTATATAACTAGGTTCTCGGCCTGACTGCACATTAGAATCACCTAGGAGAATTTTAAAATTTATACGCATATATATGATTGTGGTCTACTCCCAGAGATTCCTGGTTTGGGGTGGGGCTTAACATTGGAATTTCAAAAAAACTCCCCAGGTAATTTCAATGTGGGTTGAGAACTACTGCTCTATAGGCTTGCAAGTTTCTTTCTAAATCTCACTCCCCCATTTTATATATCTTCAGACTAACACCCAAATTCCTTGGAATGGCACATTCACTAGACATTTTATAGCATGTACGTCTCCACACTTAAGGGATGCTGCTGCTTCCTTTTTTGTCCTGTGTCCGCTTATCACAGTTGATTACACCAGTGAGCTATTATTCCTGTGGCTAAGCTAATCATATTCCTTTCTTAGAATTTAAATTTGAGAAATGAAGAGGTCGAGGCAACTGGCAAAGAGATTGGAAAGCAAAAGATTGTATCAAGGGTTACCATGATACATAGGCCGCAGGATAGTCATGATGGGTTATTGGCAAGCCTAAATGCAAAAATTCTGAATAAACAAAAGAAAGTAATCCAGAAAAGCAGGAAAGCCCAGTTCAAAAGTCCCCTCTCTGTAGCTTTCTCTGACTTCCTTACAGGAAGAAATAATACTCTCTTATGGATGTTCTCAGAACATCATTTCAGGATTTATTATTGTGTTTTAGTTTTTTGTTTATGTCTCTTTCTAGGCTATGAGTTTTCCAAGTTAAGGACCAAGTCTCGTATATGTTTTTATCGCTAGATCAAGTGCTCAATAAATATTGAAACAAATTAAATTTGATTGTGTAGCTGTTACACATCATGATTTCTGAAAACCAAATATTAAATAATAGGAAGAATAATTTATTTTTTTCCTAGGCTTTTGAATTTTAGTATAAACCTTGTGCCCCGTGGTATACGTCATCCAGTCTCTACTGAAATATTTCCTACTCTGTCCAGAAATACGTATGGAACTGGAGCAGTTAGTATTCAAGCTGGCAGTGCTTTGCTAGCTAAAGATGGCATCTGCTTTATAGGAGACTTGGCTTCACACAAAAAAGATAAACTTGAACAGCTTCAATCAGGTAAACAATATTTTTTCAAATTAATTTTCACCTGTTTAACTTATAGTCTCATCAGTGCTGAAGATTTATTAACTGTTAATTTATTAACAGTAATATACTCATTTTAGAAATTCAGAAATTATATTAAATGACATTTCTCATTTCACCTTTATAAATGAAAACAGAAGAATTGAATGGGCAAATGTACTGTTTTAGCCTTTGCTCTCAGTTGTGCTAACACATGAGTTTGTATTGGGCCAGATTTATTTCCTTTTCTTGTCTTACTGCATTAGCTAGGACTTCCAATATGATATTGAAAAGCAGTAGTGAGAAGGGACATACTTGTCTTATTCCTGATCTTAGCAGGAAATTACTTAGCAGGTGAGTTTCTCACCATTAAGTATGCTGCCTGCAGTAGGTTTTTTTGTAGATGTTCTCTTTCAAGTTGAAGGAATTCCCCTCTATTTCTAATATACTGAGATACATATATATATAAGTTTATATATATATTTATATATAATATTATATATAAATATATATATATATATATTTAATGGGTGTTTGGTTTTATCAAATGCTTTTTCTGCCCTACTGATGTGATAATGTGATTTTTCTTCTGTAGCCTGTTGGTATTATGGATTACATTAAATAATTTTCAAATGTTGAACCTATGAACCTAGTTTGCATACCTAGAAAGAAATGCCACCTGGCTGTGGTGTATAATTATTTTCATACATTATTGGACTCAATTTGCTAGTATTTGGTTAAGGATTTCTGCATCTATGTTCGCAAGAGATATTGGTCTGTAATTTTCTTATAATGTCTGTCTGGCTTTGGTATTAAGGTATTGCTGGTTGGGCCAGATTTATAAGTAACAAAGATATGGATAGATATGGACTGAGTAAAGAACAGTCAGGGCCTTGCATTCTTGGGATACCAGCAAGAATGTGCAGCGATGATCAGTGCACATATCATATTGCTTCTCCCTATAGGAGAATGCAGAAATAGATCCAAAAATCAACAATTGATTTTTGACCATGGCACCAAAGCTTGTAAATAAGAAAACAAAAGTTTTTTTCACCAAATGATGGTGGAACATCTGGCTATATATATAGAAAAAAAATTAATATCTGCTCACCTCAACTATACACAATAATTAATTAAAGATGGATCATAATCTAAATGTAAAAACTAGAACTATAAAGCTCTAAAGGACATCATAGGAGAATATCTTCATGACCTTAGGATAGGCAAAGATTTCTTAGAACCCAGAAAGCAATAAACAGAAAAATATTGATAAATTGGACTTTATCAAAACTAAGAAGTTAGGGCCGGCCGAGTGGCGCATTGGTAATAGCTGGCTTGGGACGCCAGAGGGCCCCGGTTCGGATCCCACATATGAGGGCCAGTGACACTGCCCTCCACAGCTAAGATGCTGAACAACAGCTCAACCTGGAGCTGGGCTGCCCTGAGTCTCCGTGCCCTGAGTCTCCGGCGACGACGTAGGCTGCAACCCCTGTGGCAGTGGGTTGCCATGGGCTACTGTATGTAGCCAGCAGCCAGTGTGAGAGGCCAGCAGCCGCAGTGAGCGGCCGTCCAGAAGCCGGCGACTGATCTGCCTCGCCCAGGAAGAGCGCAATGATGGTGCCAACTTGGGCCAGTGAAGCAACGTCCTCCACAACTAGACTGAAGAACAAAAGGACAGCAACTTGTCTGTTCCTCTTCCCCCAATTCCCCAGAGCTGTTCCCATCCCCCAATTCCCTAATAAAAATCTTTAAGAAAAAAAAAAAAAGTGTGTAGGCAAAAAAAGTGACTAGGCAAGCAAATAAAAAGAAAATGATATATATTTGACTTAGGACATGCACCTAGAATATAGAAATAATTCCTACAAGTCAATAATTTATAAACAACCCAGCAAAAAAGTGGGCAAAAGACTTGAATAGTGAATTCACAAAGGAAGATATACAAAATGCAGAAAAAAACAGAAAAAATACACCATGACTTTTCTGACAACCCAGTGGAAGGAAGACAGTGGCATTCTAAGAAACACAAAGGACCAAGGAACCCCATTATATCCTTTCTTGGTTACTTCCCTGTATTTGCCAACCACTTACACTAAAAATGATGATATAGGAGGAAATGGAAAGATAAGGATTCCTTTCAGTCCTTCTTTATTCATTGGTAAGCTGGAAGTAGAGTGTATTGGGGAAATATGTGCATATCAAGCAGTAAAATACAGTTTGTGCAGCATTTCCACTACTCTGATAAGAACAGTAAGTATATACTAGCTACAGAATATTAGTGATTCTACATATGAGTTAAATGTTCATATACTGGGGATGAAAAATGTATACAAGTGGACACTTTGGTCAACGTTGCTCAAGCAATAGTTCACCATCATCAGAAGTGTCATGATACTGGTGGTAACTACTTTGAGCACCTCTTGTAATTGCAGAAGTCAAACGTGACCTATATTCATCTTTTGATATCAGTATATATTGATTATTACAGTTTTAATAGTTTTATTCTTCCTTACAATGTGTCAACATTTTTTGGCACCCTCTGTATTTATATTTAAGACTGGTATTGCACAATATAAAGATAAATGGTAAAATTCATGCCAGTAATTAAAAATTTTAATTTTAGAATGACAACTACTTCTTTCTCATTTTTTTGTTAACAGCTTTATTGAGATATAATTTGTATAACATACAATTCACCACTTAAAATGTATAGTTTACTAGTTTTTAGAATATTCACAGAGTTGTTACAACCATCACCACTGTTTATTTTCAAAACATTTTTATCACCCCAAAAGGAAACCCCATAATCAGTAGCAGTCACCTCCCAAACCCTCTCTTCCCACAGCCCCTGGCAATTTAATCTACTAAAAATAGATTTGCCTATTCTGGACATTTCTTATAAGTGGAGTCTGACAATATGTGGTCTTTTCGTGACTGGCTTCTTTTAATTAGCATAATGGTTTTGAGGTTCATCCAGGTTGTAGCACATATCATTACTTCATTCCGTTTTTAAAACTCTGATAAAATACATAAGATTTACCATTTTAACCATTTTTAAGTGTACAATTCAGTGACATTAAGTATAATCACAATGTTTTGCAAACATCATCACTATCCATTTCCAGAACTTTTTCATCATCCATAACAGAAACTCTGTACCCATTAAAAAATAAGTCCCTATTCCATATTACCGTCAGCCCCTAGTAACCACTATTCTACTTTCTCTCTGTGTGAATTTGCCTGTTCAGAGAATCTCATTCCTTTTTACGGCTGAATAATATTCCATGGTATGTATATGCCACTTAAAAAAAATTATTCATCTGCTGATGGGACATTTGGGCTTTTCCTACCTTTTGGCTATTATGAATAATGCTGCTATGAATGCTGGTGTACAAGTGTGTGTTTGAGTCTGTACTTTTAACTCTTTTGGGTGTATACCTAGAAGTGGAATTGCTGGATCATAGGGTAATTAATTCTATATTTAACTTTATGAGGAACCACCAAGCTTTTCCAAGATGAGCACAGCATTTTACACCAGTAAGGCATGGCTATTCTAATTTCTCCATATCACCCCTATTACATTTTATAAGTAATACATTTTTTTAAAAAGCTTTATATATTAATGCTCTTAGCAGTTTTCCCCTGATTTTTGAATAATAAGCCCACTTTTTAATTTTACACTAAGCCACACAAATTATGTAGCTGGCCTTGGCTACTAGAATGATAGAAATTAAAAAGATTGACAATCAGTGTTGTCAAGGATGTGGAGAAACTGGAATTCTCATATATTGTTGATGAGAATATAAAATAGTACACCATTTTACAAACTGATCTGCCAGTTTCTATAGAATTAAATATGTATTTACCTTATGACCCAAAAGGAAGCTAAACATGTATAAGAAAGACTCTGTTATCATGACTGGAGAGAAGACTAATTTAAGAAATATTTGAGAGATAGAATCCTAATAATAGGATTGAATTCATAGATTGAATGATTATAAGAGTTGAAGGAAGGATATAGAGAGAATAGGATGTTACCACATTTTTTGTTTGGGTTTTAAGTAGATAGGTGGTGATACCCTTAATTGTGAGTAATGCACACAGAGCCATTTGGGGAGGAGAAATAATAAATTTGGTTCTGTATATATTGAATTTAGATATATTTTCCCTAGTCATTGTAGTTCATATTCTCTTTCAATCTTTTCCTCATTCACTCCCACATAGCCAGCCCACTTCCTATTTTTTTTTTCATATAAAAGAACATTGCTTAATTTCAGCCTCGCTTGTAAGCCTGCACTGTATGACCAATCAATCTCCTAACCCTCTGACTATTCCACCCAGACTCTGACCGTGATTCCAGCTACATGCTTTGGACTGCTGGTTCTCATGAAGTCATGGGACATGTAAACATTCAAATATGTTTCTTGCCTTGATTTTTTTTATGGAAGATCCTCTAATTTAGCCATCCATATATTACAAAACAAACTTGTGTCTTTACTGTCTAAATTTTAGGCAGTAAAATTCTATATAATAATAATTGTTATTGATTTGTAGATATACAGACCAATATTAACTTAAATTTAACAAATGAGAAATGTTCTTTGACTTAGTTATGGAAAGCAGAAGCATCACAGTATACATCCCAGGAAAGAAGTTTGGAGATGATATTGATCAACAAATGACTTTTCCAGTTCAGTGCAGTTTTTGGTCTTTTGTTGATATGGATTCATCTTCAAGGAGAAATATGCAGAAAACTAACACTCTAATTGGTCAGATGGTAAGGTATATGTATATATTTTTGTTAGAATGTTGTTCAGAGAATTTAACCACAGATTTTAATGTTTTTGTTGTTTTTAATGTTCTGTTATTAACCCATTTCTATATTTACTTAGGTAGTAGAACTAAATAATGACAGTTTGAAAATTTGGGGTTTTTTTTTAGTCATACAAAGGAAATATCTGCTTACTAGAAATTATTGTTTGAATAGGTAGTGGGGGAGGCTTTAATGTGTAAGAAAATTGTCAATAAAGAGCATTTTTAAAAAATTGGTCACTATAAATTTCCATGCTATTCAGGAATCACTTAAATTAATAATTAATAATAACAACAAATAATTATTGTAATTACAGGTATATAATTTAATAGAATATTATAATATAAATATATGAATAATTTAAATAATTTATAATGATTTCCAAAGTGTTGATGAAAATGCTAGAGTTTAATGTTTGCCTTTTACATTTTTGTTTATTGTAGGATTGCAGTTTGATTCCAGCTAACCTTGTAGAGGCATTTGGATTATTGATTAACTGTAATGAATCATCTCCTTGCCACCCATTTCTTCCTACTGTGCAACATACTTTAAAGAAAGCCATTGATCCTGAAGAGCTGCTTTATGTAGCTTCTAAACAGTTCACAACTGAAGATTTTGAAAAGGTAATGGTAGAAAAATGATTACCAAGAATACTTGTGCTAATATGGCTCAATTTAAATAGAACTCTCTGAGCATTCAATTTTCTTTATTTTGGATTGTTTTATTCCAACTTGCTTTGAGCTTTTAGACATTTTAAGGACATTGTAGAGAAAATATTTAGGATCATAATTAAATAAAAAAACTGAATAAGGACTTGGATATTAAAATGTATCATCTAAATCATCACAGCTTAAAGAATCTCAATGAAAAGAAAGCCAAAATAGAATATTTCTACAGAAAATTATGAAGAGAAGCTGTGTAGATATACAGTTATTTACATTTTGTAGACTATTCAAAGGGGTTTCTTTTATATTAATGCCTTTAGCTTTCTGACTTTAGGGAATATCTATCATGACTCACTAACTCATTTTAATTTCCTGACATGAAAACATGTGTGGCATGTTCAGAGAACCTGAGAGTAGATGATATAAATTTAGTAATGATTTTCGTAGCTGTTAAAGGTACTCAAGTATTTACAAGTGAAGCCCTTTTAAATTAACTATTTAGAAATCTGTCCATGGTAGAGATAAAGTATCTGGGTAAGATACATAAGAGGCAGGGAATATTGGGAAGTGGGAATCCATGAGTCATTATTATTACTTTTTTTTCATACCTGCCTTCTTTGTAAGCATGGGTAAAAGGTTGAAAGGTGAGGTAAACAAAAATGAATTATGAGCATTGTTTCTTCACATAGATTAGAACAGAAAAAGAACAATATTGATAATACAATAAGGTCTTTCTGTTTGTTTTAGTATATAATAAAAAAGTAATTTGTCTCTAGGAATTCATATACTAAATATGTAGATACACTAATGAACCAGAGAAATTTTCACCTAGTTTTTCCCAGAAAAACAAACAAAAACCTGTGGGTTTATTAATTAGTCAGGCATTTACTGAATAATTATATATATGAGCCTATTTCTATTGTTTTATGTTCTCACAGAAACATAAATTTTCTTCTTTAAATAGTTTGTCATTTAACTGAGATAAAAACATAATACATGAAATAATTAAGGGACAATTTAAGTGCTAAACTGGGTGACACTGACTGTAAGTATTTTAGGATTCAGAAAGGAAGATAGCAAGTATTGGGTTGTCGGAAAAGTCATGGCGCATTTTTGCAATGAAAAACACAGAAAAAACACATGACTTTTCCAACAACCCAATAGAATGCAGGAATTGGGAAGATTTCATAGATGAGATGAGACTTTGGTTGGGACTTAAGGAAAGGTAAGAGTTAGATGACAGGAAGGATGGGCATGCTAAACAGAAACAAAAATAAAAGCAAAGGCGTAAGAGTAGAAATGAGTTTACATGGAAACTATAAGAAGACCTGACAGGAGCAAAAACTGTATGATGGCGTCATCAGAATTAGGATCTGCAAAATATACAGTAAGCCTTGAAGCTCAGGCAAAAGAGTTTATAGTTGATTTGTCAGACTAGAGAGAACAGTTGTGGACTTTACTAGGCTAGTGTAATAGTGAAAATGATATCTGCAAAAGATATATCTGTCTGTCAAACAAAACACATTTGAAGAAGTATGTTGCAGCCTGGAGCTTACTGTGCCATTGCTTATTAGGGAGCGCTCTTCTATCCATACCTGTAGAAGGGAAAAGAAAGTGGGACCAGACAGAGGAAGGAGTCGAGCTGCGATGTAGGTCCAAAGATAGCTTTGCAGGCCCCACAATGTGCCCTGGAGCTAAAGAGACCCATGGAGTTCTCCTGCTTTGAACAGAAATAGAGGGGCTTTAAAACACTCTCCCCACCTCCACCTCAGGCAGTCGTTTGATAAGGGCTGTCCTGAGGCAATCCCTGAGGAATCGACAACTGGAGGCCAGTGCGGACACCACTCCCAGTAGCTGGGGCAACAGTCCTTTCCTGAAGGGGATATAGGTGCCCCATCACTATGCCTCCATAAAGTAAAACCTGGAGAGGACTACTGATGTAATTAATAGCATTATCATCCAGTTCTCAAGGCCTGGAGGGAACTGTGGAGAGTAAGGACAATAAAGAAGACAGGACATATCCAACCCAGGATGTATCCAGATCCTTTAACAAAAAGTTATATTTAAAATATTAATGTTATAGTTAATAGCAACCTTATTATGGTTGATTTTTCGTTTTGGTTTTATGAGTTTTAAAAGCTGGAAACAACTAGGATGGTGACAAGTCTGGAAATGATGTCATTAAATAAGGACTTGAGGAACTGGAAATTACTCAGAAAGAAAAACACAAAATTCAGGAAAAGAAACAGTGATAATCATTATGCTGAAGACTTATTTTCTCCCCAAACCTTACTGAATCTCCAAGGCCCACATCCATAGTAGCTAACACAGTGCCTCCCACATTGCTAGTATTTAGTTCTGTTCTTTAAAAGGAAGAAAGGGAGGAAAGGAGGACAAGCTCTAGAGCCAGTGAGGGAAAGTTATGAGGAAATAAACTGTCAAAGAATTAAAGCTATTCAAAAGGAAAAGAGCTCCGAGGAAAGCCTTTCTCTTCCACTGAAAGGCTCTGAGCGAGTCTTTATTCCACTGGAAGCAAAGCCTTGATAGTTATTCCAATATATTTCACAGAACATTTCTGCACCAAGAGGGGAAAGAAATTATTAGGGGTAAACTTTTAATATTTTTACAAGCATAAGACTGATTTAAAATGTTCAGTGACCTTGAGGTGGCTACAGATACGTAATCAATTTTGATATAAATAAAATAGGCAAACTTAAAAATAAAATGACAATATACTTTGGATTTTTATAATGTAGATTCTATAATAAAGTTTGAATCGCTTCAATTTTTCACACTTTTATTTTAGCTGCTGGCTTTTGCAAAGAATTTGAATGTAGAATTCAGCTTGGAGGCAGAAAGAATAATTCATGGCTATTATCTAGCAAGTCGCAGAATCAGAACAGATTCTGTATGTGGATCAAAATTGTCAGCATCTGCATTAAAATATTTGTAGGTATTCAATGTAAAAATTTAAAGCCGGTATGAACTTTTAAATGATATGTTTAATTAACTTACTTATCTGTTTCATTTATTTCTTTGATTGCTGGTTGGTTGGTTTAGAATTTACCTTGTTCCAAAATAATTTAAGGTGACTTAACAACTATTTTTGTTATATTGTTACATCATTTGAAACTGCAATGATTTGTTTTCACTAAATTAATTTTTTTTGGACCTTCTGTATAAGATGTATCTGAGAAAATTGCACTGATTTCAAATGTAAATGATTGGGGTTTTTTTAATGTGGCTGTTTACATTTGTGGGGAGGAAGAAATTCTCCTTTATCCTTTTTGGTTTTTCTGGCTGGTCTAATCATTAAGATGATGTAAAACAGATTAACAAGAGAAAATAACCAATTTAATTACATGTGTATATATGGGAACCCCACATACATGAGAGAGTCGGAGACCCCACCTACATAAGAGGTTCAGGGACGGAAAGTTAAAATGGGTATGTGTGGGATTCTGAGCTAAGAAAGAGGTAAGGTGCCTTGGAGCTTCAGAGGGTGGAAGGTCATTCACAGGACAGTAAGAAGAGCAGATGTTCAGTAATTAGATGTTTGCCCTGTCCTATAAATAGGTCATAAAAAGTTATCCCCGGTAAGAACTCTTATTATGGGCCAGGCCCCAAATTTAAATTCTTTAAGAGAGAGGTAGAGGTTTCTTGTGAGCTCGCAGGGTCTCAACTGCCTTCAGCTCAAAATAATCCAACATGCCAAAATAGTGTATCTTGGGGAGGCCTGTTCTGAATCCCTTCACATTCCAGGTATTTTGTAAGGAAACTAGAAAAAATTCTTCTTAAATACAGTCTTCCTTATACTTGTAAATAACTTTAATAGACTCATCTATTATTGTTCCTTGAAAGGTATTTTTAATTTTTTTTTTTCAAAAATTTTTTTTTCAGCTGAGCCATCATCCTGCCACCTGTTGGCAGCTCAGAGGCAGCTCAGCTTCAGCCGGGCATCGAACTGCTGTTGCTCAGAGCTCAAACTCTTGCGCGAGCTCTTAACCAACTGAGCCACTCGGCCGGCCTGAAAAGTATTTTTAAAAACTAATTTTTATTATCAAAGTGAAGTGTGGACATAATAAAAGAGAAGTCTAAAATAATGAGTAAAGTGTCCTCATAACCCTACCCATTTCTATCCCATTCCCATCACTGTTAACAGTTTTTGTGTATCCTTCCAGAAATTATCCATTCAAATACTAGCATATACAAATATGTAATTTAAATATATTATATATAGGACTCATTCATTTGAATGCTATATATTTAGATGGATGTTATTTAAACATTATATAAATATATATTATAATGTATAAATATATATTCATATAGATAGATATTCTCTTTTTGCCCAAATGGAATCATGCATGGTATACTTATTACACTATCACACTATCAGCACATGAAGAATTACCTCATTCTGTTCTAATAGCTGCACTACAGTTTTATTGTGTTATGATGTCACTATACCATGACAGAGCCCCCTACTGATAGACCATTACTTCATTTGACATAGACTAATGTATACTCTCAAACAAATTATAAAGTAGGACCAGGAGTAAAGTAATCCATTAAATAAATAAATATCTTCTTATAACTGCAATATATTATAAAATAAGACAAGTGAATGACTGGAAGGAAATGTCAAGTATAGGTCTATAAGAAATAAATATGTTTAGTTAATTTCTCAACTGTATATTTATCTTCATAGAGCTGAAAAAAATGCTAAAGGTAATATAAGGTAGAATCAACTGTGATGTTTTACCATGGTAAATAGAATTGTATAATGCTTTCCATTTTCTGAAGTAATATTTAAAATACTCAAATCAATACTCAAAGCTTAAAAGCTTTGAAAGTCCTATTTTCTCATAATGTTTTTTGCTGTAGTAAAAAGATATTTTTATTTAAACTCACATAGCCTCAGTTTACATTTGACTATATTGATCAAAAAATAAAGCAGAGTTAAGTTTAATATGTTAACTCTACTTTTTCCCATTGTAGAAATAAACATTAGAGGTGCAGATGGGGTTTATGAAATAGCAAAGTAAATGAACCCCTACTCAGAAGAGTCATAAACCTTGAATTTCTCCCCTATTTCTATAGATCCTACCTAATAACACCATGCCTGCTTTGCTAAAGAAGTGGAGCTGAACAACACTCTCTTTTCTTTTCCTGAAAGGCTAAATACATATTTTGTCCTGGTCAACATTTTTAGAAGGAGGATGGGTGAGACATCAGGAACATGATAATCAAATTTGTAAATAACTCTGGAGAGATCATCACAAGTTCAAATGATGATCTTAATCTAACAAGATTAACAGGATAAATGTAATATTCTCAATTAGGTCCCAAGCTTCCGAGTACAAGCATGAATGGATGGGAAAGGGTGATGTGGCTTAATATGAAAAAAACTTGCGATTTCATTCTTTTTATGCTTAATATGAGTAAACAATATAACGTTGTTAATGATACTGTGATTTGGGGTTGCATTAATAGAATATAGTATCACAAGTAGAAAATGCTAGTTCTGTCTCTACTCTGCTGGTCAAATCTCACCTGTAGTACTGTAACTGACAAAGAATATTAACCAAATCTGGTCTCCAGGAGAGTAGCTAGGATGATGAGGGGCCTGAACATTATGTCTTATGACATATTAAAGGAAATAGGAATATTTATCTTGGAGAAAAGAAAACATGGGGCAACTAGAAAAGATGTCTTTGAATATTTGAAGAGCTGTCACATTTCAAAAGTATTAAGCTTGTTCTGTAATCTCAGAAGATAGAACTAGGGACCAGTGGGTGGAAGTTGCAGTGAAACCAATTTATATAATCTTTTTGAGTGAGTACCAAAATTTTCAGTTGCCTTATTTGAAATCACAGAAATCCTGTGAATTATTATTATCCCCATCTTATAACTGAGCTTCAAAAATATCTCAAAAATTAAATAATGTATACAAAGTCACACAGCTAGCGAATTCTAGACAACCTCGTTTTTCTGACTCCCAAGTCCAGCAATCATTCAAGTACATTACATATGCCTAAGGGAGATTTTTCAGGTAATCAAAGGCAGTTTAAAAAAATAAAGGAGTGGTTTGTTTCATGATTCCTAGTGAATCCTAAGAAAAGTTCAAAAGAGACTAGACAATAATTAGCCTGGGATGTTGTAGAGAAAATTCAGTTACCTGATGGGAGTTTGAATTTTGATCTGAAAGATCTCTTCTAACACTGAAATTTGAAGATTCTGTGAGGACTTCAGATGAAGAACTGGAAGAAAATACCAAGGATGTGTCTATAAGAGACACTTTGTTAGGTTAATTTTCCCAGCTGTGTATTTATCTGAACAGAACTCGAGTAGGGAGGGTATAGAATAATAAAGATAAGCCAGGGTGGAAACGAACACTTTGATAATAAGGCAGTATACTTGCTTGCTCTGGAAAAGTTTCATTTGGTAGGGAAAAAATGCTTTGAAAAGAAACAAAAATTTTTTTTGAAAGTTAAGACTATACTGATCTTTAAGGTATGGCTTATATTTGCATATGTCTTGGTTTGTTCCTGCCAAAATATATTATCTTTATAATATCAACATATTTTGATTGGTATCAATTTTCTTTTTTAGAGTTTCCCTATCTGAAGCCCATGCTCGACTGAGCTTAAGGAATAAAGTTATTAAAGAAGATGCACTAATTGCAGCCTTATTATTTGAAACATCTCTCACATTGAAATATGGTAATCTTTTAAATTATTCATGACTACAAATAATTATATTCAAACATAAATATTTTTAGTCTGTTAAATTGTTATATGTATTTTAAATATTATTTTCAAGAACAATAAATTTCTATCAGTTAAGGCCTGTTTTAATTTGAACATTTACTAATTATTTATAGTATTATCGTCTGATATTCCTTATTGTGCATGATTATTTCTATATGCAAACTTTTGCAATTTAAAGATTATTCTAGAAAAAAAACTACTTAATACATGAAATGATTTTAAATTTATCTTCCTCTTAAAATAACATGCAGCATTTAATTGTCATTCAGTCCCCCCGAGTGGAGTTAGGTGCAGAGCCAAAGAAAATATGGTCATCTTGCATGACCACCTTCTCCAAATTGCTTGTTATAATATTATGACTATAACATTTAATTATTTGAAATGAATGAATTTATTATGGTTTTGCTAATAAAAACATAAGAGTTCTTAATGTAAGAGTGAAGAGAGCTATTCTCACAAAGTTCTTTGATGAATTAGATGAGACATTAATTTTGATGAGATATACCATGCTTCAAAACAAACTTTAGTTCCAACCCTGGGACTTAGAGGATGTTTTAACACAGACTTTTCTGTGTGTATATATTTAGTGCTTAAATTTGCTTTAAATTCAATTTATATTGTAATAACTTTTTGCAAAGATCTGTTAGAACATTAGAACTTAGTTCTATAATTATCTAAATCAGGCTTCCTAACCTAGGATTCATGGATACCTAAGAGTCCTTAGGGGCTTGTGAATCCCTAAATTATATGTAAATTTGCACATGTATGTGCTTTATACCACTTTCCTTAGGAAGATGAATCATGACTCCTGGAAAGAAGTTAATTATCATCCTGAATTAGCTTTATTTACCAAAAGAGGAAAACCTGGTTCCCAACCAATACTAAGTAAGAGGAAGGATATATAAATATTTTTATTTTTAATTTGCTTTATCTTTACATTCTTCCTTTTTTTAGTTAAGACATATTTGATAAAATCTAATACACATTATGTACAGTAAAGAAAAAAATGCTCCAATTTTACTGTGATATGCCATCAAAATTGTTAAGTCACAACTAGGTTTCAATAAGAAGACAAAAATGGGTGTCTGAATTTAAAAACTATGGTATTATAAGTATTCCTGTGGTAGACTTTGGCTTTTTTCACTTGGTAACTATTTTGTCAAGACTTTTTTTGAAGCATTTAATAAAGGGTTTGTTGAGGAAAATAAAACTATGTGAAGGTTTTTTTTTCCTTTAGTTACTTTTTGTTTTGTAATACATTTCAGTTAGGTATATTGATTTTTAAGTCTTAAGCAAGACAATGTTAAGAGCTCCTTAAGTGTTACTTTAAATAGTGCAGGAAAATCATCCCTACTCAGGGATATTTTTCTTGTATGCAAATTAAATGAATTAGAGTTAGAAGTTGGGAAAGCTGGGAAAGGGAGGAATTAAGGAAAACTGAGGTTTCTGCCTTGAGAAACTGTCGGTGCCATTTACTAAGACTGGGAAGAAAGAGAAAAGTGGTAGGAGAAAAATCAAATTATAGATACAAGTTTGAGATGTCATACAGAGATATCAGTAGGTAGATATAAGAATCTGGAGTCTAGAAGAGAGTTCTAACCTAGAAATAGAATTTAGGAATCATCAGCACAGAGATGCCCAAAGCCACAGAATGGATGAAATCATCTAGAGACTATACAGAGAACTTGAGGACCGCCCTTGAGGAATTTTGAAATGGGGTCTAGGAGAAGGAACTAACAAAGGAGACTGAGAAGCAGCAGCTAGGATGTAGAAAGAAAATCAAGTGTAGTGTTACAGAAGCCGAGGAGGAGCGTTTCAAGGGAGCAGAGTGGTCAGCTGGATCATGTGCTGCTGAGAGTTTGAGTACAATTAGATTTGGCAGTCTAGAGAGGGAGGCGGTCATGATCAGAGCTAATTCAATGGCGCGGGGATTTGGGCGGGTTAGCAAGTGAGGATACGGAGATAGCATTCATAGACAACTTTGAGATGTTTGACTATGAACATGAGGAAAGAAATAGGGTATTAGCTGGAGAAGGATGTGTGGTCCAGGGTGGGATTTTTCTTTTTAAAATAATAGATCATATGATGGGCAATAGAGAGTAAACTAATGATACCAGAGAAAGAGGGGAAGATGAAAGGAGTGAAGTCCTTAAAAAGGTGAGAGGGGATAGGAACCAGAACGCATGTGAAGGTATTGGCCTCTAATAGAAAAGTCACTCCATTTCATAGGAGGGAAAACAATGGATACAGAATCAGGTAGGTCTGTAGATTTGGTTATATACTCTACACAAGGTCGTCAGATAAAAATGAAAGGTCTGAGAAGAATGGAATATAATTGTCACTATGGAGGACAGAAGAGCAAGTGTGCTAGAGAAACTCAGCAAGGTTGTCAGGCAGTGCAAGTGCCCATCTGAGGTTTCTGTGACTCATTTGAAGTGGAACCAAGAAATGCCAATGACATGTGATTTTCTGCCCCGCAGCCTGAGTGCAGGCACCAAGTAAATGGTTGGGTTTGTACCGAGTTGAGGTTTTGATAGGTGAGTGTGGCAGAGTGTTGCAGAGGGGCAAGGGAGTGTGTGTGTGTGTGTGTGTGGGGGGGACTATCAAGGGAGGGTCTCAAATTGGTTAAAAGAGGCAAGTGAATTGAAGGAAGCAGATTGGAGGTCTCTCAGTTAGAAGCCCCGGAAGCTGGAAGCAGAGGAGGCGCAGGACATTTGAACTCATGGCTTTGAAGTAAGCTTCTGGTAATATCAGTTTCCTGTGACCTTAAGAATATGCGGTGGAAGTAGAGGGGGAAAGGTCAGGACACAGGGAAGTCAGGAGTTACATGAGCCATTAACGTGGAAATTGCTAAATGGTAGGTATTAGGGAAGAGATGAAGATTGTGAGCCAAGGGCTGAGAGCTGGCTGTTGACTTCACTGTGGAAGGGAAAGGGTGATAAAGCCCAGGAGCCATTGGGCATCAAGGGAAAAAAGATTTTTATCGAGGAAAACGGGCAAGAATGGTCTGGAAGCATCAAAGGGGCAGCGAATAGGCACGGACTCTTGTGATAGTAAGGTATGTGCGGTATTGGAGAAAAAGCAGCTTCACTTTAGAAAGCCACAAGGAAAGCAGTGTTCGCAGGGACAGCAGGTTTCAGGTAAGGAAAAGCAGTGAAGGAAGCAGTCACGGAAGTCCGAGGCTATGAAAGTGTCTGCTAATGACAGGCAGCTCTCAGAAGGTAGGTGCTGTCTGCTTGGCTAGCAGCTGTACTCCCAGCCAGACACGTTTAGGTGCTCATTCAGTGAATCAATCCAGGAAACAGAGTTTAAGAGCTTAATTCCTACAGCAATAGTCAAAGGTTTTGATTTTTTAAATTTTGTTTATCCATTCATCCATCAGTGGACACTCAGGTTGCTTTCTACCTTTGGCTACTGTGAATAATGTTGCTATGAATATAAATGTACAAATACCCCTTTGAGACCTTGCTTTCCATTCTTTTTGGTATATACTCAGAAGGAAATTGCTGGATTATGTAGTAATTGTTTAATTATACTGTTTTCTATAAGGATTGCACTCTTTTACATCCCCACCAACAGCACACAAAGGCCCCAAGTTCTCCATATCTTTGCCAACTTATTTTGTTTTGCTTTGCTTTTGATAATAACCATCTTTATGGATGTGAGGTGGTCTCATTGTGGCTTGATTTACATTTTTCTAATATTAGTGATGTTGAGCATCTTTTCAAGTGCTTACTGGCCATTTGTATATCTTTAGAGAAATGTCTACTCAGGTGAAAAGGGTTGCCTTTTCACTCTGTTGATTGTATCTTTTGATGCACACAACTGTTATTTTGATATGGTCTAATTTATCTCTTTTATTTTGTTGCCTGTGCTTTTGGTGTTATGGCCTAAAAATCACTGCCAAGTCCAATGTCATGAAGCTTTCCCCCAGTGTTTTCTCCTAAGGGTTTTATAGTTCTAGTTCTTACATTTAGGTCTTTGATCCATTGAATTAATTTTTATATACGATGTAAGGGAAGGGGCCAATTTCATGGTTTTGCATGTGGATATTGTTTTCCCAGAACCATTTGTTGTAAAGACGGTCCTTTCCCGGTAATGGTCTTGGCACCCTTGTCAAAAATCATTTAACCATATATTTGAGGGGTTATTACCAGGCCCCTATTCTATTTGCATAGGTTGTATGTGTCGTTATGTCAGTGGTTATTGAGGTGTTCAATGATCTTTATCCTCCATCAACTTAACCTTTACCAAATGTTTCCCTACCTTTCAATACCTCCTCCCCTCTACTTCTTCCACCCCCTTACATCACTATTCAGCTTCAAAATTGTAATGACTATTTCAATAGATAGCAAATTTCTGTAGTTTCCAAACTTTAAAATTTAAACCTCAACATATTTCCATTGACCCTGGTACCAGTTTGTGCATTTACTGAAACTGTTTCCAGCTCTCTCTCAAAAAAAGTCAGAATGATTATTGAAATACTTTAATAGGTAAGAGCTTACTTTTAAAACTTTCACTAGGGTCTTTTGTTGAAAATGTGATTTCATATTTAGCATTTTAAAGAGTATTTCTCATTTATACTTCTTTCCTTCTTCACTTAGGGGCCACTGTATTTTGTGTTGCTCCAAATGCAGTATTTCCATTTGAACTGTATAATGAAGAATATTTAGAGCAAAGGGATATCTATCTGACTCAGTGCCAACAACAGCTCCTCCAGTTTATTGCCACATATGGACCCGGGACAACTATTTTCACTAGCGATGAATAGGCAATCTGCGGAAAATTTTCTTCGTTCCTATTTCAGCAGCGGAAAAGTGAGTAGATTATGAAGTACTGCCATCTTAAATATAAAATGGTCTCTTCAAATTAATTCCTAATGGAGTAAGATCAATCCAAATCTCAAAGCCAGTAGCAGTTAACTTAAAACTTAGGAGAACCCTATTAAACTCTGGTTAGCCCAGTATAACAGTAGTCAACAGATCACAATATGCATATATGTTGCAAGCTAAGTAAAAAAAAAAAAAAAAAAGTAACTTGTGTAGTTTCCTCAGTTCGTCACAAGATGGCAACAGCACTGTGAGTCCTACAAATTAAACCATTTTTTCTTGCACTTGTGAACTTGACAAATCCATGGATAACAATTTATATGACCAAAAGCCTCAAATTTAAGGACTTTTAATGCTTTAATATATTGACATTACCATTATATAAATGTTTTGGAAGCCCTAATTATAGTCAGGAAAAGCCTTGAAATTTTTTTTATAAGCGAGGTGAAACAAAAAACTTACATCAAGGACAAAATGTTCATCAAATCAAGGAGCAATAATTAGCTCTTTAAATCTAGCTGGTTACAAGGAAGGCACCAAAAGGCAAATAAACCAACTTGCAAACCCAGTCTTCACTTTTGGAGGGAAGATACTTGGCTCTGAAAAGGGATACCATGAAAAAATACTTATGAAATCTCCAAATCCTTTTTTTTCCAGAACTTTAATGATTTAAAAAGTAATCACAGAATTGCCACCTGACTAACCAAGATACTACCATGCACCGATTCTATCTAAATTGTTAGTTCAAGAAGCTTCTTAAACATGAGGTGGAGAGTTCCCTCTGCAGGACTTTGACAAGTCACAATTTCCTAGTCATTCAAGAGCATTTACTGAATTATCCAGCAGTGGACTAGTGTTTCCAGAAGGCAGATTTTAAAAAACCAAAGTACATACTATTGCATACTGTTAAGACCTTATTTTGTGGTTTCTATTGTGGAATTTCCTGGTTCTCTATGCAAAGCATTTCTATTTTATACTAGGATCCATAAAATGACCTCCATTTTACAACTGTAGTGTTATGGCTCTGATGATAAGGACTATCAAATACTGGGGGATGATGTCAGTGGTTTTCAAATGTTGCCTCCGATGCAGTGTATGTTCTTCATTTTAGTTTACCTTCCCCTATTAAAATTATAACCCTGATAAAAAGAATGTCTTCAACCAGATAGGAATTCACATAAATTCTCAAGTTCTGGACATAAGTGATTATCCAGTCTCTCTTTTCCTTGAAACAGTTATTACTTGTACTAGGACTAGCATTCCTTTTTTGTTCACAAAGGTAAAAGTAAACTAATAAAACTTGTAGGCACCAGGCAAAACCTCTATTTGTAAAGGGGCAATTCATTTATGGAGGTGGTGATTCCACCTAGTGTTCCCCCTTTAGGGGAATACTTTCCAAGACCAGTGGATGCCTGGGAAAGCACGGTCAGTAACAAACCCTACAGTTTTTCCTATACATAAACTGGGCAGAGTAAGACTTAACACTAAAATTATAATACATTGTAATAATGGTTATATGAATACAAGCATTTACCATGAGACTAGCCATCCATGTACAGCAATGGATACACTGGACAAAAAGATGGTTCGTGCTACTTAGGACAGTGCACAAAACTTATTTCTGGATTTTTTCATTTAATATTCTCAGACTATGGGTAACAAACTGTGGATGGGAGGGGAGACTACTGTACTATTTTTCAGGCCTAACAGCAGATTCTGAAGGGGAGGTCAGCATTCGCTGCAATGATTAGGGCCTCTCCAGAAATCCTCCAAGGCAAAAAAGGGCATGCTAGAAATGTCTACTCAGCTGCCTGACACCTCAGAGAATCACTATACACAAAGGAGCTAGCCATTAATGAGACTGCACTATCCCTCAAGTATGTTAAAACTAAGTCTCGCTAGCGGCTGAGAATGGAGCTGTTCAACAATTAGATGTATTTTTAAAAAGATTTTATTGCTCAGCAATTATAAATATTCAAACATGTTATTTTCTATATAATTTATTGTGATCAATGTTAAAATATTAAATTTTCATCATTTGCTCAAATTCATGCCTTCTTGACCAGTTCTTCCTTTTTCCTTCCAAATGTTACATGCCACCTCTGGAAAAAAATCAGAAACCAACAGTGAAAACCCTTCTGTACTCAAACACAAAGGAAATCATTCCACTAACACTAACAACTAACATACAAATGCAACAGGAAATGGCTTATCAGATACTTTTGAATTGTCAACATGTAGTTGCCTGATAAATCATACTTACCCTGAAGCAATGACTTTAAACCACAGCTAAGGACTTGAACATTCATCTGCAGCTACCTATATGATAAAAAAGAACATATCACTATTTTAGTAAAAATACTGAATTATAGTTCAATAATTCACATAATTTCAATATAGATTACTGGCATCTCAGTCTTAAAATTTCTTCAAAGAAACCCTCAGCTGGGTAAACGGCAAAAAGTATAAATTTAAGTCATCATTGTGCCAGTTATTAAACCTACCAAAACAAAACGTATTAAACATTTTAGGTACTGTTTTTCAAGAATATGTAAAAAACAAACAAACAAAAACACACAATTTTAACATTTTGGTACCTTGTTACAGGCAGTTGAGTTCCTAGCAGTTCAGTCATCCTGTGTTAAATTCTTGGAAAACATACATCATGACAACCTTCATTCATCTTCAACTCATAGGCCCTGTTGCACCTGGAAATCAAATATTTCATTGTGAATTTTTATTTGTACTTGTACGTATTTGCTTGTCATCTTTTACGTAGAAATGGTCCAGTAAGTTTTTTCATTCTCCTCAGGAATTATAAACAACCATACTTGCTAGCAATCTTCCTGACTCCTAACCAATTTCTTAATAAAAACATCAAGACCATATATATAATGGAGTAATTTTCTGTTAACACATTTCTAATGGACAATAAAAATGTACTTGCTGCTTAATTCTACTTGTTTTTAGTTAAAAACTGCCAACCCCAAATTTAAAATACCTACAGTGATTTGAGAATGTGTTAGTCCTTTGATTAGGCCCTAATTCCATAAGTGATCTTTCCAAGCTGGAAATGAATTCATTAGCATGTGCAGGAAAAATGGTGGATAGGTCTTTATGATGTTCCTTACTGTGGCAGTATTGATTTTAAGACATGATGGTCCTAATGAGTATCCAGCCATTGCCTTTTCTGTCTCAGAGCCTGACAAGGATGAGATATGAGCCAGGTTAAAGGTTAGAGATACAAAACCAAGTGTGCAGACCTCCAAACTAAGAGCATTACAACGGCGAATCTAATAGTTTTAGAGCAGACACACATTTTGTTGGCATCATTACTGGACATAGTCCTGTAGAATTAAGTCCCAAGCTGCCTGAAAGCACACTTAGGTAACTGCAAAGGGCATGGCCCAGGCCACCAATCATGTCCTACAGGAGGATAAATCATTGAACCAGACAGCTACTGAAAATGATTTATGAAGACATCAAAAATGTTGGGCCTTGCAAAACAATTTATCATTTTCAAGTCTTGAAATATTTCACATAATCAATATTAGAAACAGACTGTTATGAATAATTCCAACTTGGAAAATTTCAGTTTAATATGATTAATGGGAAATACTGAGAATTGCATGCACAATCCCATTTGTGTTAAAGCCTAAAACTAGGAAAAAAATATTTAGGGATACATATGTATAATAAAATTGTTATCCATCCCACTCCCCTCAAAAAACCAAGAGACTGGACACAAAATCCAGGTTGGCACCTCAGATGGAAGGCAAGGGAAGCAAACCGACACTATGCTATTGGTATTATTATCCCAGCTATTAAACGGATTGGTATTTATTATCCTGCAGTACTTACAAGCAGTATCAATATATTTATCAAACATTTAGTTTGTACATAGGATTCAAGCCACTTAGGTCTCAAAACTAAGGATTTTAATACCAAATATAAACTACTTTAAGCCATCGTATTTGCCCTGTTAAGATTGTTTTGGATGAACCAATGTAATTCAAACTTAGGGAGAGAAAAAACCCAGACTATTACTAAGTCTCATCGAATATTCATTTATAACGTTTTTTAATAGGTAACACGTTCTTCTGGTCCACCAGCTGTTGACCAGTTCGTTTTATGTCCAAAAATACACGTTTCCATGTAAACACCAAGCACCTGAGAGTGTATACAGCAGGAGTTCACGGCCTAAGGGCCTCTGAACAGGACACATCGTCTTCCAACTGCAATACCGCGTCTTTAGGGCCCATTTACAAAGCAAGATCCAGAACAAATGCCGACACGAGTTCTACTTTGCCGAGGCCAAAACTGTTAGTCAAGCGCGGTTAACAATTTTAAAATTAAACACAAAATACAGTTAAGGCTGTCTTAAAATCTGAGAATCCCTTCCCAATTTATAAAATGCTCCCTTACCAAGGACGAGTCGCCCATTTAAAGGACCCGTCACCCTACAGGCCGCGGGGGGTGGAGCACGAGGCCACCGTCCGCCCTTCCAGCCGCCGCGGAACGAACCTTATCAGAGGCCCTTCGTTCGTTTCTGAGCTGAGAACAGTCGAAACCGACGTTTACTCAGGGCCAGCTAACACTCGCAGGTGGTGACTCACAAAATGCGACTGAGCTGATGGCGCGGAGAAAGCCGCACCGACCGGGGGGGGGGGGGGGGGGAGGAAGGCTGCGGCCGGGAAAATGGACGGAGGCCACCGGATCGAAGGCCTCGGGCGCGGGACCCAGAAGGCGGGGAGGGTTCCGAGGCGGGCGGGGGCTCCGGCACGGAGTCGGGTTCCCAGCAGAGAGAATGAACTAAGGCTGCGGGGACTCCCACCTTGAATAGCCCGGCGACCGGCCCCCGGGCGCTGCCGCCCAAGCCACACGGGCCGCCTGGCTGGTGGTGTCTGCATCGGCTTCTTACGTCGGTGACCAGGCGGAAAAGAAAGCCTTGAGGCCGCTGAGGGCTCTTAAGCGCTGCGGGTATGGCCCCGCCCCTTCCGGGACATGGCCCCGCCCCTGCAAGCGGAAGGAAGCAGGGGGAGCGCGGGGGAGCGCGGTGGGAGGGCGTGGCCTGGGTCCTCGCCTTCCTGGGCCTCTGGGCCCGGGTGGTATGCCAAACCTCAAGTTTATATTGGAGTGGCTTTTGGAACTTCCGTAGAGGTTTTCGAGGCTCATGAGGACCTCACCTAGAGCTAATTCACTGAGTATGTAAATGATTAATCTACCAGCTAGTTATGTATCCAAGCGAGCAAACGGTGCTCCCCATTCCGAGTATGTTGTATTTGCTTGGTCTTCTGGTCCAGTGCTTAAAGAACTGGTGGTATTGAACATCCCAGTTTAGAGTAAGGGTATCTGGTATTGACCCCTTCACACATACAGAAGAATCAGTTACCATAAAAAAAAAACCTTATTTTTTCCCTGTGTTACACTGACAGCTACTGTTAGTATTTTATTAATAGTAGTTGAGGGTTAAAAAAAGCATTCGTAAAGCAGTCACCTGACTTGTTTATGACCATGGAATTTGCTGTTGATTTTCGTGCTTTGTGTTTTACAGGCAATACCTTGCTTTATTGTGCTTTGCTTTATTGCGGGCATCAGATGTGTTTTTTACAAAAGGAAGGCAAGACCCTCCACCAGCAAAAAGAGTAGGAGTGACTTTATTGCATTGGTCTGGAACCCAATTCGCAATACCTCTGAGGTATGGCTGTATTACTGCTGTTTCTCTCTATTATTATATATTGCGTCCTCGCTGCAAAGCATGAGGCTTAGTGCTGCAGAAGACAGGTTGATGATCTTGTTGCCAGAAAGAATACATATGAAAGCATATAATTAAACAGTTGCATCAATAAAAGACACATCATCTCTCCTTTAAAAATTGGACGGCTAAGAAAATCTAGTACAAAATATACGAGTATGCCTTAAAGAAACCTGGTATGAAAATCTAAACCTAGCAATACAAATTGTGATTCTACTCACTTTACCAAAGGATTCCTCTGTATATAAAGTTTTTGCTGAATGCTTTATAGGGGTTTAAAATTCTTTGAGGCCCCCAGTGGACGCTGTTTCTTCTGTCAAGTAGTGGCTTAAGCCTCAGCCTCCCATCACAGACTCCTGGGTGAATATTAGTTTTACAACCTAATTTGGCAGCTTGGGCAGCCACCCCCACCAGACCTTTGCCTACAACTGGGTGGGCAGGTGTGGGAGCCTCCATTACTGAAAGGTGTAGAGGAGGGTTAGAAAATTAGTTCTCATTTCCTTAAATGGAATCATACAGCACTTACTGTTTTTGGTCTGGCTTCTTTCACTCAGCATAATTGTTTTGAGATTCATCCATGTTGTTGTGTGTAACAACAGTTAATTCTTTTTTACTGCTGAATAGTATTCCCATATAGGAATATACTACAATTCGTTTATCCATTGATCCATTGATGGATATTTGGATTGTTTTCAGTGCTCCGCTTTTACAAATAAAGCTGCTATGAATATTCATACATAAGTCTTTGTATGGACATGTGCTTTTATTTCTCTTGGTAAACACCCAAGAAAGGAATGGCATGGTAGGTGTATGTTTAACTTGTAAGAAACTGCCAAACTGTTTTCCAAAGTGAATGTACCCTTTTATTCAGCAGTGCTTGAATGTTCCAGCCATTTCACCTTCTTGCCAATACTTTGTATGGTCAATCCTTTGTAAATTTTAGACATTCAAATAGGCGTGTGGTAGTATTTCATTGTGCTTTTAATTTGCCTTTTGCTAAAGGATAATGAACATCTTTTTACATGCTTATTTGTTATCTGAATATCTTCTTTGATGATATTCTATTCAAATCTTTTGCCCATTTAAGAAATTGAGTTGTTAGTGTTCTTAAAATTGAATTTTGAGGGTTCTTTATATACCTGGGATACAGATTCTTCATCAGATTACATTTGCAAATATTTTCTCCCAGTCTGTATTTTTTCTTTTTTCTTTTAACAGTGTCATTCAAAGAGAAGTTCTTCATTTTGATGAAATCCAATTTGTCAGGTTTTTTTTTCTTATATGTATTTGACTTTGGGTGTTATGTCTGAGAAACTACTTAACTCAAACTTATGGAAAATCGTTTTTCTTCCCTAACCATAGACCTATTCAGTTATCTATCTGAAGAATAAATATGTCCTTTTCAGGGTCATAAAACATTCAACTAGGGTCATCAAATGACTGTTTCTATCAAAGATGCACTTTGAATCCCTCACTATCTATGTCTATATGGATTATGTCTAAATTTTGTCCAAATTCAGTAAGCCCCCTTAACATTGAAAGAGTCATCCTAAACTAGGCCCTCAAAAACCTCATAACTATCCTGCCTTTGCCCTCCCCATTCTGAGATGCTATTAACACTATATCAGGTATAGCATATTAACAAATTCCTGTAATCTTAATAATCATTTTTGTATTTTTTAAAACTAAGCACAATGAAGTACTTTTTTAAATCCCTTTTGGATTATAAATGTATAGGGAGAAAGGGCCATGAGAAATTTAATGCAATAAACAAACATATGTGTATGTACACACACACACACAGAGAGACACACACACACACACTGTCAAGGCAGTGGTCCCCCTTACTTCCCTTGTCCCTCTTTCCTTTACAAGTTTTGTGATAATAAACTTGGCTTTACTTTACCAACAGGTTATTTTGTTGGTCTTTTCAGGGACTCAGCAGTCACAACAGTCAAAACAAAACAAACAAAAAAGATAATATAAAACTCATAGAAGAAAACACAGGGGAATGTCTTCATCATATTGATTTAGCAATGATTTCTTGGGTATGACTGACACCAAGAGCACAGGCAATAAAAGAAAAAAATAGATAAATTAGACTTCACCAAAATTAAAACTTTTGCGCATCAAAAGACACTATCAAGGGGCCAGCCGAGTGGCGTGATGGTTAAGAACTGGCTTGGGGCGCCAGGGGGCCCCAGTTCGGATCCCACATATGAGGGCCAGTGACACTGCCCTCCACAGCTAAGATGCTGAACAGCTCAACCTGGAGCTGGG
>NW_017732250.1:256043-346722 GCF_001890085.2 Hipposideros armiger | reverse complement strand
TGATGGTGCCAACTTGGGCCAGTGAAGCAGCGTCCTCCACAACTAGACTGAAGAACAAAATGACAGCAACTTGTCTGTTCCCCTTCCCCTAATTCCCCAGCGCTGTTCCGATCCCCCCAATTCCCCAATAAAAATCTTTTTTTTAAAAAAAGACACTATCAAGAGAGTGATAAGACAGCCTATGGAATGGGAGAAAATATTTGCAAAGCAGTATCTGACAAAGGATTAATATACAGAGTATATGAAGTCTCTTACAACTCAACAATGAAAAAACAGACAACTCAGTTAAAAAATGGACAAAGGACATGAAGAGACATTTCTCCAAAGAAGATATACAAATGGCCAATAAACACGTGAAAAAGATGCCCAATATAACTAGACATTAGGGAAATGTAAATCAAAACAGCAATGAGATACTACTTCATACCCATTAGGATGGCTATTATCAAAAAAATCAACAACAAAATAACAGGTGGTGGTAAGAATGTGGAGAAATTGGAACCCTTGTACCACTGCTGTGAGAATGTAAAATGGTGCAGCCAGTGTGGAAAACCTATGGCAGTTCCTCAAAAAGTTAAGTACAGAATTACTTTATGATCTGGAAATTCCACTTCAGGGTATATACCCAAAAGAATTGAAAACAGAGACTCAAAAAGATACTTGTACACCAATGATCAGAGCAACATTAATCGGTATAGCTAAAAGGTAGAAACAGCTCAAATGTCCATGGATGGATGAATGGATAAACAAAAAGTAGTATATACATACAATGGAATATTATTCAGCCTTCAAAAGGAAGGAGATTCTTATATACACAGCATTGTAGACGAACCTTGAAAACATTATGCTAAGTGAAATAAACCAGCAAAAAGGACAAATAGCTTTTGATTCCAATTAGAGGAGATACTTACAATAGGCAAATTCATAGAGGCAGAAAGTAGAACAGTGATTTCAGGAGCTGGGGTGAAGACTGAATGGGGAGTTATTGTTTAATGGGTACAGAGTTTCTGTTTGGGATAATGAAAATGTTCTGGAAATGGATAGTGGTGATAGTTTGTGAATGGACTTAATGCCTCTGAATTATATACTTAAAAATGCTTGAAATGGTAAATTTTATGTTATGTATACTTTACCACAATACAAAGAAAATATATTTTAAAAAGAGAAAAAAGATTCAAGTATTCACATGACTTAGCTAATCTCTTGCTTCTCCTCTCTTACTACACACCTGTCTTCTTGGTCTACTCTTAGTTTTTAGAACATGCCAAATAATTTTCACACCTCAAGACCTTTGTTCTTGCCTGGAATTAGATTTTGGATTGGCTGACTTCTTTCCTTTTTTGATGTCAGCTTCTATGCCAGTTTCTCAGGGAGACCACACTTGCACTGCCTATCTAAAGTGGGCCCACTACAAATCATCTCCCTTTTCGTTTTCTTCATAATCTGTGATTACCTTGTTTGTTTTTAAACTTAGGTACTTTTGCTCCCCTCACTGGAATATACATTATGTGAGAGGAGAGACCTTGTCTGTTTTGTTCACTTTTTTATTCCTGGCACCTAATACTGTCTCTAGGACTTAGTAATATCTATTGTATGAATGAATAAATGAATCATAGATCTGTACGTGTTGATTTGGAATATTTTTCAAGATATATTAACATTGAAAAGCTAGGTGCAGAAGGTCTTCCGTTAAAATCTCATTTTTGGTTAAATAAAAAACATTTATATGATTGTTTATGCAGAGAATATTTTTGAGAAGTTACAAAAGGAACTGTTTACAATACCTGCCTCTAGGGAGTAAAACGTAGGGTTTGTGGGGAAAGTGATATTTTTATATTTTATTGTATACCATTCTCTACTGTTTGGATTTTTGCTATGTGTATGCAATTTTAAAATTAAAGAAAGAATTATTAGAGTAGTGTATTTTATCTTACGACTGCAAAAATGGACCATTTCTAAGATTGGCCCCTTCAGCCCTGACTGGCATTATGAAAAGTGTTGGGTATTCTTCAGAAATGAGCACATCCCTGGGGGTGGCTGGTCTCCACGTTGCTGAACTGAGTTAATGCTGCCAGTTATAAACACACCTGAAACCACATCAAGGGAATAGTTTCATGGTTTAAATCTGATATAGCAGTTTATCAAAAATAACTTTAAAAAATAGCCACTCTTTGCTAGTATAACCAGGATTACCTTAGAAAGTTTATGTGTTTTGTAGGTAGACATACATCTGGATTTAGGGAATATAGTTTCTTATAAGTTTTCAGAACCTGTAGTCTGTACTTACACATGTAAATCTCGATAGTAAATGAATACATTTGTCCTTTGGTTCTTTTTCACATGTAGTGAAAGATTTGGAGAACCTCCGAGCTCCCCTAGATGTTTGCAGCAGAAAATGAGGTTGGAACTGGAAGGAAGTGGGGTATAATAACCATCTGCTTGTGCTTTCTCTTGCTCAAGAATGAGCATGTCAAAATAGAGTTAATGCAAGAGAAATGTAAATGACCCTAGTCATAAATGCATGACTTTTATGTATAAGATCCTTTTACTTGAGGCAAGATTATTTTTAAACATAATATTGACATTAAGATAATCATAGCATTTATGCCTCTCGTCAAGGTTAAAGTTCCAAATCTGTGAAAAATACATTAAATTGTCAGAAAATAGGGCACTGATCTGAATGAAAGTTGATTCTTAAACACTTGAAGCACGTGAACTTTACTGAGATAATTTTGGTGAAAATTACCTAAATTACTTATGATTTCTGCCCGGATCTAAAATAATGAGAGGCTTTAATTGTCAATGTGAGACACTGGGGTTTTCCTTTTCTGTTTAAAAATTTAACTTTTATGTTAAGAGTCAGCCTTGCAAATAACTACTTAAATCCTATGACAAAATCTGAAGGCAATGGAATGTTATTAAAATTATTCAAGCTGACCAATGGGACCTGAGGGCAAGTCTGCTAGGGGACTTCAGGGAAAGTTTTCTTCTTTGATGAAAAGACACATATGGGAAGAAACAGCTCTTCCTTCCTAGATATTATCATCCGTGAAAGAATTCCTGGCATCACCGCTGCCCTCTTGTTAAATGAGGGAGCTTGCCGGAGATGGCAAAGTAGAAAAGGAACCAAGCCACTTAAAGACATTGAATAGTCACCAACTTAACCAGCCAGGGAGCTCCCCATCTTATGCTTCTTGTTATATGAAATTAGACACTTTCTTACTGTTTAAAAAAAAATAAGAATAATTACATAGTTAAGAATGTGGAAATAATTGAAAAATTCAAACTAAGGTTAAATTACGATGTTATTTGTACCTCAGTGATGATCTAATGCAAATCATGTCCTGAAATTAACACCCCATTAAACTTAAACACAGTGTAGATTCTGAACGTTTCTTCGACATTGTCTTCTTGTACACATGCGTGGGAGTTTCTATGTCCAGTGGTATTCTGGTAAACAGGGTCTAAAAACACAAAAACAAACCCCCAAACCTTGATTTGTGGCATTTGCAGATTTCCACAGTGTAAATACTCCTATCACTGCTGATTTCAAGCTACTATTTAACAACTGGCTCACAAAATACCTGAATACTTGAATAATTAACAATTGGCTCTCACAACACACACCATTGTCTCTAGACGCAGAATTGCTGGGTTGAAGGACTGAAAGATAAATACATCTTCATATTTAATGTAGTCAAACTGCTTTCCAAGTGATTGGCTGTACCACATCTTTGTGAAAACTTGATCTTTTGAGAATTTAAATGTTTTTGCCAGCCTGATAAATGTGAAATGACATTGACTGTTATTTTAATTTGCACTTACCATGAGATTGAAAAGATAACTTTACATATGCTTTCTTTTCCTCTTAAATTTTTTTTTTCATGTTTTTAATCATTTGGATTTTCTCTTTTGTAAACCATAGCTTCGCCCAAATTTGAATTGTAGTATTTGTAATTTTAAAAATTGATTTATAGGATGTCTTTACATATTCTGGATACTAATCTTTAGTCACTCAACAGTTACATGCAGTGCAAATAACTTTTCCCAGTCTGTTTGATTTTTCATTATATTTATGGTGTTTTACGTTGTTTGGAATTCTGTCCTCTCCTCTCTGCTTACCAACAGCTCCCTAACCTCTGCATTTTACGCAGTACCCCTGTATTTCTGTGGAAGATTTCTGGCTACCCTTAAATCCAAATCCTTTAATGTGCCTTTCAAGACCCTCCTTGATTTAAAAATTGGGGGAGCTATCGTGCCTATTTTCAGGATTTTTGTGAGGATCCAATGAAATAACATATGTGCATTATCCATCCCCTCCCCCTTGACTTCTTTCTAACAGCATATTCTGCCCAGTTGCTTCTCCCTGTGCCTCGAATGCTCTTCTCGTCCCTCTTGCCTTCTCAGGAAAACCTTCCTTGATCTCTTAAGACTGGGTCGGGTTTCTTCTGTCGGATACTCTTGTTGCTCTCCTGGTAGCCATCCCCAGCCCTCTTCCCTGATAATGAAACCCTACTTTTGTTAGTGTTTTGGACCTAGTGTCCATTTGCCTGCTTCCTGTGGTAGATGCTGGGACTGGCTCACTTAATAGCTATGCCAGAGGCTGAAAAGCTAAGTATTCTGTAGTCCAAGATTCTCTTGCAGGTAGGATTCTGGATTGGGTCCTGCCAGTCAAATGCATTGGTGCAAAATTCCGAATTCTGCAATGAGTTATGTCGGGAGAAAAGCAGGCCACAAGGCATCCAGTTGGCTGACGTATATGCAGCAAAGGCGCAGTGCTTCTGGCCTCAGCCGCTGGGGGCAGAGTCCAGACCCTGGCACAAGTATCAGCTGCCTTGGCAGCCCAGTTCTGTGGGATGACTTTGGAAATTCTTCCTATAAATTCTGCTCAAGTTTCCTTCATCCCAATGATTCTGGAAGTCACTACTACCCTATAATCCTTTCTTTTTCAACTAGCTGGAGCAGATACCTTAACCGAACCCAGGGTGATAAATACACCTCCCTCACACTTGGGGTGACCTGGCCCATGAGAAATAAGTGGAAGCCTTGGTCCCTGAAAATTTTATAAAGCCATCTTACCACTTGTGAATTTTTTTTTACATGAAAGAATAAAGTCCTAATTTATTTAAGCCACTATGCTTGGGTCTTTCTTACTAGCAGCTGAATGCAATTCCTAACTGATATAGTAAGCAATGAACAATGTGTGCCATAGTATTACATAAATATTTGTGGACCAAGTAATGATTGATGAACAAAGGCACTGAAGCATGAAATAGCAGAGTGTGTTTGTGTGTGTGTGTGTGTGTGTGTGTGTGTGTGTGTGTGTGTATTCTACAACTTCAAGTATAGGCATCAAGTAGGAGGTGGCTAAGAGTAAGGGCAGTGATATATTGGGTTGTCGGAAACATCATGACGTATTTTTCTATGTTTTTCGTTGTAAAAATGTGTCATGACTTTTCCGACAACCCAACAGATAGGGGTTTTATAGGCCAAGTTAAGCGGTTAGACATCACCCTTAGATGATAGGAAACCACTGATGCAGTTTGAAAAGGTGTGTTTTATCCTCAGGTTTGCATTTTTGACAGGTTACGTGGGTGCAGCCAATACTGAAGGCAGGGAAAACTGTTCAATCTACCAATTGTGAGGTAAAAAATGATGAATACCTATAATAATTATTCTTATATACATTTGTGAATGTAAGTGTATCTTTAGGGAAATTTTTAAATGTGGAATTGCTAAGTCAGAGTGCGTACACTTAAAATAATGCGAGATACTGCCAAATTGTATTTAAAAGAGCTTACACTCCAACAGTGCAACAGTCCTCTTTTCCCCATCCTCACCAATAATGGGTGTTTTTAATTTGTATTATTTTTTGCACATTCCTCCATTTAATATTACATGAGGGGCTGGGGGAGAGGAAGGCATGAGGATAAAAATTACAGAGTTTTATTTTCATCAAAAACATACACGCTTAAACATTATGGGTCTGGTTAAAGCAAGTTAACTCCAATATGCCAGAAAATTAGTTGTCATCAACTAATTTTAGTCCAATTAACCATTCCCCCCCCCGTTTTATTGAGATATAATTGACATATAACATTGTTTAAAGCATACAATATAATGATTTGACATATGTATGTGTTGGGAAGTGATCACCACAATAAGTTCAGTTGATACTCATCACCTCACATAGTTACAATTTTTTTCTTGTGATGAGAACCTTGAAGATCTACTTTCATAACAACTTTCAGATACACAATACAGTGTTCTTAACTTTAGTCACCATGTTTTACATTACACCCCAAAACTTATAACTGGATAGTTTATATCATACTGATAGGTGAAATATGTTATTTCATTGCTGTTTCAATTTCTGTTTCTTAATCATGAGTGAGTTTGGGTATCTTTTCCTAAAGATATTGGCCATTTGATTTCTTACTATATATTGGGTTTTTGGAAAAGTCATGACGTATTTTTTTCAATGTTTTTTGCAAAAATGCATCGTGACTTTTCCGACAACCCAATAAAGTGGTTATTTGTGCTATTTGCAGAATTTTCTGAGTTGCTAGTCTTTAAATTCTGAGGGCCAATTTTATATAAAGGAAATTACTGTGGCTATCATTATGTTCTGAATTTATTTTGCTATCTTGCTTTTTGTCTTTTTACCTGGTTTGTGATTTTTTCTTTTGTTCTATGAATTTATTTTTGTGTAGTCAAAATGACCCCTCTTTTCCTTTGTGGCTTCTTGGGTTTTTTTGTGCTTCACCTTGACACCTTTAATTCTTCATCTAATAGCGGTAACCAGCCAGACAAGACATGCCCGACTTGCACTGAGCTGCCTACCAGCATTTTCTCAGCTATTATTTCTCATCAACTTTGTGAGCTGAGGGGAAGAGGGCGAAAAGGCAAGGGCAATTTTTTGAGGGCAAACCCTAAGACAAATGCTTATCACAGTGAGAGAGACCTGCAGCAAAGGAGGCTGTTTTCCCACCAGACTGGGGGTAGCAAACTGAAGTGCCTGAAGCACCCAGGCCAGCTAACTGGACAGGCAGCTTTGTAGAGCAGATAGGAAGCACCCTCAGAGCCAGACTGCTTGAGTTTGAATGTGGCTCTGCCATGAGTAAAGTGGACAAGCCTGGGCAAGCTTTTTACACTCTGTGAATTTTCCTAATCCATTTGCAAAGGTCCACGAATGTCCTCAGCATCTTCACAATCACTCATTTAGGTGTGTTCAAAACTATAAGGTAAAAAACTCCCCCAAAAAACTGGAATACTGAACAATTAAGTTGTAAATTGCAGATGGTCAATCTCGATGGTATAAGTAGGTTAAGTGCAGATAGTCGATCTCGATGGTGTAAATACATTAAAATGTCCACACCACGACTCAAATGTGAGGAAAATAAAGTAGCTTTTTTCATGTCCTATATCCAATCTTGTCTTGTTCTGGAATCCCTACCCTTGAAGAGGAAAAACATCTGCCAGACAGGCAGACTGTTAAATATGCAGCCAAGTGGAAGCTGAAACTCGATCAGGGCTGTTTCCCCTCTCCACGGGCTTCCTACCTGCCCTTGCCCTTGGATCCCTGGTTAGCTGTACGGAGAAGTTATGTATCTAAGGAGGTGGCGGGGAACCGCAGGCTCCCATGCCTCCCGTCCTCTGGATCTAGACCTGACTGACGGAGTGTGTATTACTTCATGTTGTGTTGGTGTACTGCTGAGGCCCTGAGTCGAGCTTACAGCCTCCTGTTCTGAGGGGCCCCCTATTCTCCCATCTCCCTGATTCCTGGCAGCGTGGCCTGGGTACTGTCAGCGGCTTGTGCCCCTGGCTGCAATGTGCCCCCTGCCCTCAGGCTCTGCCCTCGGCCATTGCCTGTCACGCCCTGTCCCTGTGGCTCTGGGTGGAACCAGGGCTCCTCTGAGAGTCTGCATCCTCCCAGGCTTTGTCTAGAGGAGTGAGGCAAGGCCAGCCATGTCTCCATTGCTTTGCTGCCTCACACTTCCCCACTCCACCAAGGCAGATGACAGCCATGCCTGCACTGCGGCCATTGTCCCTGCCTGCCCCTTGGCCGGACTCTCCCCTCACTCTGTTACCACTTAGAGTAAACCTCTATCTGTAGACCTCCGATCTTCTCTCATATACCTAGAAGGCACCATTTGGAATTTAGAATTCCATTTTCTCTCTTAATGAAGTTTCAATTTTAGGTTCAGTATCTTGCTAGCGAGTCTTAAGTCAGTTTTGTAACTTCAAAGGTGTACAATGACTTCATTCTAGAAGGATTCTCCCCTTACCCCGAGGCCCATAACTCAGTGAGTACGGGAGGCTGCAGGCTACTAAATCAGGTTAGTAACTTAAAATATAGATGCTCCCCTCTTCTTGGTAAGCTACTGCATGCCCTAAGGAAATTTATTCACATGGGTGTTCCCCAGCCCATCCCCTATAAGGAAGTGGGGTTTAGGTCTCTCTGGAATCTGTTTCTTTTTCCACCCCTTCTTGCATCCCTGTGCCCCACGTCCTCAAGCTTGACTGAAGGCAGATGAGTATCAGGCTCTCACCTCCCACCATTCACCCCCCATAATTCATTTCTGCAGGAAGCTCTGCTTCCTTTCAACAAAGGAAGAGAGGGCACTCATGTAATCAAAGTGTGTATCCCAGAGTGGCCGTAAGCCTGGGGTGGGGGTGGGGGTGCGGGCGGAGGGGGGGGGTGTTGCATGGTTGGGGAAAAGAGGAAGACCAGCACTTATTGTTTAGGGTGACAAGTTTCTGTCTTGGATCAAGCCATTCCCACTCTAGACATTGTCCAGCCTCTGGCCTTGGCTGACAGGAGAGGGAAATAGAGCTACCTGGGCCTAGTATTTCCTGAGCCCCAGTGAGTCACAGCTCTCTGGACTTCTCAGGCCAGATGTGGTCCTGCATGAGCGGCGTCTTTTCTTGTTCTGGTCTTGTCCTGAAGTCAGGTCTCCTTTTCAAGGCTGTCTCTCCTCTGTGTCCCAGACTATCACACTTATAGCCTGATTTGGCACTGGTGGAACTGGAGGATCTGGAAATAGCTTCCCACTTCCCACCTTCTTCCGTCTCCCAACTCTCCTGTTCCTACCATTGCACGCCACTTTTTTTTTCACTTGCTTGTAGCCTACCTTTCAAGATGACTCTGGTATAAAGTCTTACAGTCAGTGAGAGGCACAGATGTGCTGCATAGGGTAGAAACAATCTTACACAGGCTTTTTTTTTTTAATACAAGTTAATTTTTTAAAAAAAATTGACCCACATGATACCCATCTATGTAAAGTATTAAGATGCCTTACAATAGCACACATTTAGAATTTTTAAATCAAATGATTTCAGAACTTATTTGAAAACAAGAATGTTTAAAATCAATTCTTGCTTAGACCTCACATTGTTTTAAATGCCCCCCAGTTTCCAATGACCATAAAAACGGAGACCAGTGATTTAAGTCCATCCCCAGTGCTCCCTGGGGACATATTTCTGAGTCCTGAGAGGGCAGAAATGCATGAGTTTCTTCAGTAACATTCACATGCACAGGAAATGACTATTGACATAATCTTTAAGCCTAATAGTTAAGATTATTTTTCAGTTTATAATTTAAAAGCTTCTGACAGCTAAATGCTATGGTATAATTTATAATGAAAGAGTTTGAGTGATGGAGGTAGATTTCACTGAGCGAGTTTCTCTTATGAGTTGAAACTAAGACTTGTGTAAACATAGGAAGGGAAGCGTTTCCCGGGTTTCTGTAGTTAGGCAAGAATACTTAATGTCCCTCAGTCCCCACTGTGCCTCAGTACCATCTGGGCCGCGCTCAAAGTTCACGGAAGCAAATCTATAGGATTTAAGGGGCATTTATTGTTTTCATTAACATAGTCATATATAAGACCACCAGCTACCAGTATGTAACAAAACAAAAGTACATATTAATTTCTCTAAGATACACAATTGTATAACATTTCCCTAGCGCTCCTTTGAAAACTTCGGATCTTAGTTTTTAGATATTTTTAACATTACAATAACAACAAAAATAAAATTAAAAAATCAAGAGTGTGTACCGTAAAGACAGCAGTAGTACACTACTAGATGTCAGTCATCTGGGAAACTGTAGATATCACATCCTCCAGCAATGATTATAAAAAAAAAAAAAAGGATTTTGTCATCAGATAAACACAGATGTGCCTGCGTTAGAAGAGTCAAAGTTCATAGCTTTTCAAATAAAATACATGATCGATATAATCTGCAATAGCTTTCGGAAAGAGCCTTTAGATTAAGCCATCTTTTCAAAATATCTAATATGTAAATTTGGATCAAGGCAATCCGTTTGATTTATAATTTCTTCTCCCTGCCAGCTAAGAACAATACAGTTTACGTAGAGTCAACAAGCAACTTGTCTTATAATGATGCCAAATAACTCATGTGTTGATTTCTAAGGGAATCATGTTGGCCACTGCTTATTTGGCTTATTTCCTCAGAATGGCACTATGACATACTGAGGCCTAAAGAAATGGTTAAATATTGTGCTGGAAAATATATATAGGGTTACCTCTCCCCACTCAAAAAAAAAATAGACCTTACTAGAACCTGAATACTTTCATTTTAATTGATAATAACTGGTAGTTGCATTCATGAATATAAAATGGGGCCCTTGGAGAGACAGGGAAATTATTGAATAATTTACCTAAAAAGCAATTTCAACGGAAATAATTACTGTGCATTTCAATAATGTCAATTAACATTTACTTTATTTTCGCACAGTTTCTAAGTGTAAATAAAATTTCCATGAATAGATAAGAAAATCACTGTTAGGGATATCTGTAAATCTGCAGATTAAAGTAGTTGGGTCAAAAAAAGCCTTCTAAAAATGCAGAGTTCTTATTTACCAAATAACATGTGGATAGATAGCCGCACCTTTACTCTATCCCAACCACCAATCTCCACTGTAGGACTTTCATTTTCTACTTCATTCCTTTTACTACTAATTTTATTTTTTAAAACACATGTGCATATACTTTTAATATAGCTTTATTGATGTAAAATTGGTGTACAATAAACTGTTTTTATAATCAGAGAAATCAACAATATTTTAAGTTTGTTGAAAATATCCCTAAAAAGGCATTCCCTTATCCCCCAAAATTATCATTATAGAGGAATTTAAATGTATATGATATCACTGAGAATGCTGAGTAAACTGACAAATTTAACTGAGGATCTCCCTTGCAGATTATAGGATAATATTGGGTTGTCGGAAAAGTCATGACGCATTTTTGCAACGAAAAACATAGAAAAAATACATCATGACTTTTCCGACAGCCCAATATTATGATCCAAATATACCCCCTCCCCAGTCTTAATATTATATATACTCCATTAAGGACAGCCTGGTGAAGAAGCTATTGCCAAGTAGATATCTACTAGAAAGATTTTCAAATTTACCTTTAGTATTTGTTAAATATTCATAGAGACAGATGCAAATTTAACAGACTAAATTTTCAAATTAGTACTTTATTTAACTTTAGTAACACCCTTTCTATTGACCATGCACCATTAATTAAAACAGCATGCTCCCTTGAAACTTTGGGTGAAAATATGCAATTTCTCCTCTGAGATTTTCCAACCTACCAAAAGCTGTTAGCATATTTAGCAATTTACTAAAATGCTTTGAAGACCTATGGCAGAAATATCCTTCTTTGGCATTAAAACCTTTGTATAATAAATGGACAAGAAGAAATAAAAAGTAATACTGTGAAAGGCAAAACTTAACTATGTGTTTAACAGGATGATTTTAAAAAGTCTGATAATTCAGTAAGTCATAATTTTTCCCCAATTAAATGTTTTAAAAACTGCAGCCAAATAGATTATTAGCAAGAAAGCCATTTTTATGAAATTCTTGCTATCAAATTTAGTGTTTATATAAAGTTCATTTTCTGGTGTCTTTAAAGAAGTTTTGATGTCATTCCTTAAAAGATGATTTATTCTTAGCTCTTTTTATGCCAATAACTTACTATAGTGAATGGCTGAATCCATCTCATTTTACCTTTTATCCTTTTCAATGTTATATGAGTAAACATATTCACAAATGTTTAACTATACAAACATTTTTGCTCCATATTAATATGTACAAAGCTTTTATTATATATCTTTTCTTTTAAAGACATGCTTCCATCACATTACAAGGAGATATTCACATTAAAATAATAACAATTACAGTCAGATATGAGCCAAAAACATGGTCATGTTCAGCTGAATCAACTAAATGATGATTTTATTTCTTTATTTTTAACTGAATGATAGTTTTGTTTAGTTACTTATTTTTTTTTAACTGAGTGATCGTTTTTGTCTTTAAACGCTCTTTTACTTCATTTCACTGCCAAAACCTGGAAGGAAACTGAGGTGGGGAGAAAATAAAGTGGCGGTTCAAATGCTGTATTAATTCAACCACGTCCATTAATATGCCTTTCTATTTGCTAATCTTGGATGAGATTCAGCACCTTTAAAACTGGGTTTTTGAGAAATAACTGAGCTTTATAGTTGGAAAGTGGAATAGTAGACTAAGGAGAAAAACAAGAAAGGGAGAGAAAAGGGAATCTAAGTCAGCAGAGACATGACAGAAGAGACAGATGATTTTTTTTTTCCAGGTGTCTCTACTGCACCCTGTTGCTCTGAGGTTCAGAGTGTTCCCTGAACAACATCTCTGCTTCATGGCTGTGACCCCCAGCTCCTGTTGAAAAATGAAACCACTGGTGCAATCAGGCAGAACAGCTGCTGCCCGGGTACCTGATGGGCAGCGTGGTGGGAGAGGCCCATAGCACAGGGCCCTCCCTGATTGTAGGTTCAAAGTAGGGCAAGTTCGGAGGGATGGGGTGGTGGGGGGTGGAGGAGGATATGCTCTGGCTTGATGTATCTCAGGATGGTCACTCTGCGTCCTCAGATGCTCTCAAAGTAAAGATCAGTGCCAGAATTCCCAAATCAAACAGGATATCTCTCCCATTTCATATAGATTGTGAACAGCAATTGATGAAGGGAGAAGGAGCCTAGCCAAATCTGTGGCTGTGAGGGTCACCGGGGCTCACTTGGCGCTCACCTGAGGCCTCCAACAGGCCCAAACATGCTCCTCTCTTTAGGGTGGCTGTAGCTGTACCTGCTTGCCTAGTCCAGGACCTGAAAGAAAGTGCCTGGGAAGGAGGGTGATGAACCCTGCTGCCCAGTGACACCCATCTGTTCACACTGGGCTGCAGGGATTCCCAATGCCTTCCACGATTTTGAAATATAATTAGATATTTATTATAGTAATCCTCTAGGAAGGTGGCCAAGCCTGGTCCTATGAAGCAAACCATTTCTGATACTCTGAGCAAGTTTTCTAAGAGAAAAAGAACTAGTTATGGAAGTTACTGCATCATCATATTACCTCGTCTTTTCAAACATACTCAGCTAAGTCTGAATAAATGAATAAATGATCTCACAACTGCCAACTGAAATGGCTTCTTCGACTAACTTTAAGCATAGACTGATCTTCACAAAAATGAAATACTAGTGTATTACACAGCTTTTATTTTTTTTAAGTAGAAAGACTATCAGTAGATATTAGCTTTTCAGTTTGTAATAAATATGCTAAGAAAGTATGTGCATTCTGTAAATACGTAGTTTTTTGCTTTTGCGTGTCTTTCCTTGTTTCTAGTAGTATTTCCTGCACCATGTAGTAACGACTATCTCTTACACTGAACAGATGAGCTGTGTGTTTTATGCAAGACTGGTTATTTCATTCCACATCTATTTAGATTATACTGACAAATCTGAACATCCAACTATGGACTCGTGTAAATGTTCGGAAATGATGTTTGTGATGTCTGATGTAATAAATACAGAATTATTTCACACTATTTAAAAACAATAGACACCACTCTCTTCCAGCCCCATCAGGGGAGAGAGAGCCTAAGGCTGTGAGTCTGTTGGAGCAGTGCCATGATTTGCTTTTTCTCCAGAGACGGAATGCTTCAGAAACTGACCGGTAGCACCAATGTACAATCTTGATCGCATGGGCCATTTCTGAAAAAGAATAAACAAGTCCAAAAGTTAGTAACTATGACAGATAAAACATAATCAATAATAATAATAATAATAATAATAATAATAATAATAATAATATAGCAATAATAGTAATTCCAAATATTGCAATGCAAATGCAATATTATGTAGCCAGTAGCAATTGTAATTATGAAGTCTAAGGGACAACATGAAAAAATGTTTATTAATGCTAACAATAAAAGTAAGAACATACCCAGACTTTGATTATAATTATATAAAATAATATGTGTACATGTGGACAAGAAATCATGGAGACTATACTTAAGTATAGGAAAATATATCTACTGACAATGTTTTAATTTCAAACTAAAACCTAAAACGAGAGCCTAAAGTAAGATCCCTGGCTTTAAAGATATTTTTTAAAGTTATACCTGGTAAGTATTATGTGTCTGCACTTGTCAAAGAACTACAATGAAAAGTGACTAATTCAGCTAGCTAAACGCAGTATCTGGAGGTTGCAAATGTTACAATGTTTGGTATTGTAGAGATAGAGCATCCAGATTAAATGTCTGGATGCACTGGCATCACACAGCTCTAGCTTTTCAGTAATCATCGTTTGTATTCTGATTGTGACTTTTCTAAATTCACTTTTAAAATGAACAGCTTCTCAAACAATATCATTTATTACCAAATAGCTATAGTGATGAAAAAAAAATTTACTAAGTACCTCTTTCAGAATGGACCTTTCTTGTTTTTGGAGGGGGAGTATCATATAATCAGTTTAGTTCTAAGGTCCTTGAAATATTAAGGATTACAATACCTTTTAGTTACCCAAAAAGCACAATAATCAGAATATTTCTATTTGGATGAAGTTAATGAAAGATAGAGTTAATATTTAAGCATTTTGGTAGTGTCTGTAAAATAATATGTTACAGGTGGTTTTAATTATGTATATAAAATCTCTTTCCTTTGAACCCCCACAGCACATGATTATAGCTCTCTTTTGGCCCATATGATATTCTCCCTTATGTGTTTTCATCTCTATTATATGTTCATTTAGGGCAGGGATTGAGTCTTACCCTTAACTGTATTCACTCTGCTAACACAGTGCTCTGCACATAGTAGGCACTTAGAAAATGATTTTAAAACAGATTAGTCACTTGTTCAACCATCATCAATTTCACAAAGGGGTAATCTTTGGCCTTGTTTCATTATTCCTAGAGTTGTCTTTTAAAATTAAAATAATTGATCCAGAGGACAAATGAGATTTAATTTTTCTTAAAAGAGTAATGGGACTACAAAAATATTTGGTACATGAATCAAGTGCAAAAAAAACCCACCTCTTGTTAAGCTTATTGTTACATGAAAATTATGGTTCTCACATTACTCATTCAAAAAAGTACTGCAGATACTAAGGTAAAAAACTTGATTTCTTCATCTGAAATATATCTTCCACAAAGACGCATTTAACAGGTGCTTTTTGTCTTAAAGTGTACTTAATGTTAAAAAAAAACTTTCTTAGAGAATATGGGAAATATCAAGTCAAAAGAAATCTAATATTAATGATATAATTGAATAGAAATCTAAGGCACACTGAAATCAAAACCCCTTAATGAATGACTTTTCAGCTGAGATTGTTATATAATACATGAATGGAATGGGGTCTATCATAATTATAAATAAATGATATTTCACATTTTTATAGTTAATATTTGAAATAGTTTGAGTCTATCATTTTGATTATATTTTGCAAAGTAAATTTTGTTAAACCTCACCGCAGAATTTTAAGTTCAGTTAATATTAGAGCATGTAATTTACCACATTTGAATAATGATTATCAATAATTTACTGAGCACTAAATACTTAAGGCTAAGTCCTAATTGTGTGTGTGTGTGTGTCTGAAAATGCTTTAGAATAGTGGAAACAAAATTTAAAAATTTAGGTTTAGAAAATATAGGGACGATGACGCATTTTGAACAGAAAGCCAGATCAATGTAGGATTTGAAACAGCCAAGTCTAGAAGAAAAAGACAATGCAGAATCTAAATACTGCATTATAGATAATAAATCATAATCATATATACCATAGTAAATGAAAACCCTGACCATTCTACCTATATGTAATGTAAAAAAATTACAGAAAACGGATTTTCTTGCCTAATTGTGTACATTACATAATTTGAATATATATTTAATCAGCTCAACATACATGCCAAACTACTTGTAAAAATTACATAAACACATTATAGTTTTTCTAACACTCTTGGTGGCTGTCTAATCCATGACCTTTATTAAACGGACTGAAAATTTACTCTGTGGGGATGCAGAACAATCTCATTTTGTTCTCACCAGATTTACAAAAAATTTTCCTTTGGTTTCCTAGGGACAGATTCCTCAGGGACAGATAATTCCATTACCCCATATTTCATGAATACTTAGCATTGAAACTTTTCAAACATCTGATAAAAAACACAATGGAAGTGCAATTATGTAAATTAAAAACACTTTAAAGGCTCATAAATGTAACTGAGACTAAAAATTACCCATTACCTCACCAGGCACCCCCAAGAAACCGCTCACCTGAGAAGGGCATCCTGTAGGTTGCATCCTGTAAGGTGCGTGAGGCATCCCTACCCCGAACCCGGGTGTAAACCCACTACCTTCTAATGGTTAAGCAGCAGCCTTCTGCAGACCTCTCCGCCCGAAGTCGCTCTGCCTGTCTGTTCCCCGCCTGCCCCCGAGAGGAGAGCTCGGTGGCATCTACCTAGGCGCTGGCAGATCGGGCAAGTCAAGGTGCCCCGTTGCTCGCCCCGGCTCCGCCGTGCGCCCTGCCCTCTTACTTTGACAGGGTGCAGGTAGCCGTCGCCGCGCAGGGCGCCCAGCCCGGAGTCCGCCGGCGCCTCGGCGTCGTCCTGCAGGCTGCGGGTGAGGTGCGCGATGTAGGTGGTGGCCAGCAGCAGCACGTCCAGCTTGGACAGCTTGGTGTCGGGCGGCACGGACGGCAGCGTGCGCTGCAGCTCCAGGAAGGCGTGCCGCAGGGTCTGCACGCGGCTGCGCTCCCGCGCCGCGTTCGCGGCCGCCGGCCGCCCTCCCCCGGAGCGCGCCCCGCCGCCCGGGCCCGCCGGCCCCGGCCCGGTCCTCCCCGGGCTCGAGTCGCGGGCGACAGAGGGCGCGGGCGCGGGTTCGCGGCTGGCGATCAGGGGGCTGCACGCCGGGCTGCAGCGGTCCATCGCGACTTCCCGCGCCGCGCGCCCTGCGAAGGAGCGAAAGCGCGGTGAGGCCCCGGGCGCCGGACGGGCTTACCCGGGGAGGTGCAGGACGGGGCTCCGGGTGATCTCAGGGAGGGGTCTCTTTCGCTTTAATTGGGGCGTGTCTGCCTCCCCGCATCTGGGGAGACTTTGGGGTCGGAGAGTCCCCGGGCTCTTTGGAAGGCTGGGGGAGTGGTGCCGGCGTCGCTTTTCACGCACGAATGAAACGAAAAAGGCTGCTCAACCGGGGAAGAAAGGTCTCGGCAGCGCAGCTCGCGTTCAGAACTTGCGCGCGCTTCTGGAACGTTCTCCCGCTAAGCCACGGACGCTGCGGGTCCCTGCCGCGGAGGGCTCGGGCGACGGCCGCCGCCCTCGCACCGTTCGCTCCCGATGCCCGGGACCCCGAGTGGGGGACCCCTGGTCTCACCTCCAACTAAGGCACCGGCTGCCCTCCAGGTGCGAGGACGGCGCGGCGCGGCGGGGATCGGAACGGGGCCCTTACCTTTCCTGGAGCGGCTGTGCGGGGCTCTGCTCCGCGGCGCGAGCGGGCAGGGACAGTCGGGCCGTGTCTTCGTGGCCAGGGCCGCGCCGGTCACTCCATCCTCATCCAGCCGAAACAGGCGGCCGCTTCCAGCCCTGGCTGGGCGCGCCTTTTATGAGGGCGCCCCCGAGGCCAAGCTCGGTGTCAGGCCGCGAAAGCGGGACCGCGGAGACCCGCGCTCACCTGAGGCGTCGTTCCGGGGACGGCGTCCAGACCCAGCCGCCCCCTCCGCCGCGGGAGAGTCATTAATCAAACCGTCCGGCAGGGCGGGGCCAGAGGGGGCGGGCCGTGCCGCTGGCCCCGCCCCCCGCGTCCGAGCGCTCCGGTAGCGGGACTCCCAGCGCACCGCGTCCCGCGCCGGCGAGCTTGGGGGCGCGCGGGGCCAGAGCCCGGCGCTGCGCTGGCGGCCCCCAGCGCGGCTTCGCGAGTCACCGGCCTGAGCCCGGCGCCCTCCAGGCCGGCGCCGAGTTGAGGCGGCGCGCCGCGGTTTTGGGGAGCGTGCTTTTCACTTTCCGCGAGGCAGTGTGGAGTGCGCCGCGCCGCCGCGCTAGCCTTTAATTTCACCCCAGGTAAATGTTTCACGTCGTCCTCATTGCTTACAGCGGTAGTCCCTCCACCTCGGTGCTCCGTGACCAGCTCGGGAGCCGCTCAGAGAGAAGCTGCCCTTCCCTCGGATGCTCCCACGGTCGCTGGTACTAAGTTTAGGAAGTTCCCCCACCGCGGGACATCGCTTCTCCCGCGGGGCGCGCGCCCCGGCCGGCCGCCTCCGTTGTCCCCGCGGGGCCTCCGCTCTGTGTCATGATTTGGACTTAAAATTCGTCCTGGCCCGTCCTCCTGCGAGGAACGGACGGAGGTGTCTTGCGCTTGGGGACCCGCGGGAAGCGTGGCTGTGCGGTGAGGGTCTCTGTCCAAGGCTCCTGTAGGACGCCGGCGCCGCGCGCGACGTGGGTTCGGAGCCCGCCCGGGGAGCGCGGGGCCCGCGGCGCCCCCAGCCTGCAGCGGCCCCGCGCGACTTGGACCCCTCACCTTCAGAGGCGAGTCTGAGGGGACGCACAAGGTTTTCTAGCAACTAATGAGTATATGCTTGAAACACTGCCTACAATTCGAAGAGCGGGACGTCTAAAAATCTTGAGGGTCAAGACTATCAAATTTACATGATCGTTCATGAATCTGTTCTTGTGTGTGGGAGATCTAATTTCATGCTTGACAACAGATTTTTAAATTGGAACGACCAAGCAGTACATAGTAATGGTGACATTTGTATTTGAATATGTCGTATTAGAGTGAATCAGAATAATCCTCGACTTTCATGTCAATTCCTATTCAATCACTGTAATTAGATTTACACTTAAGAAAGGAGCACACCAAAACACCAATGGGTCAAAAAAAAGATTACTTTGTTTTAATGAATGAGAAAGCACATCTTCATTTCCCCAGTAGATTATATGTAATGAGGATTAAAGTAATTGGAAAGCAGTGTTTCAGACTCAATAAAGAACAAATCAAACAAGAACTTAAAAGGTTTTTCTCATAGAAAGAGATACCATAAAGCTACAAACCACAAAAGATGATGTTACCTAGTTCTATTAAGGTAGAAAAATCAAATGTTTCAGATCACTTAAGGCTGAATTGACTCGGTTTTTGTTACAGATTTTCTTTTACTTTTGGGTTATGGAGAAGGTGAGTTTCGTGTACTTCGTTTTTTGTCACTAAGCTTTCAGATTCTTCAAAGAGATTCCTGTACTAATAGAGAAAAAAACAAACCAGCGTTAAATTATTTCAAGAATGAAAGTTATCCAAAACAGGTAGAACACAGAATCTAGGACACAATAACCAGGCTAATGATTAGTCACCAAACTGTGTGAATCTTCTCAGGGTTTAAAGGAAGCAGAAACATAAAGATTCCTGCCTCTGGGACAGGGAAGAATGGGAAAATCTATGAGTTGGGAGAGGTATGGAATAAGAATATTGGAAGAAGGTGAGCCAGGACTAGGGTGAGGCAAATTAGGTGCCTAGAGATCCTTAAATTTTGCATCTTTGACATCTCACATCCTCACCTTAGCCTAGCCTGCTAGAGTCTGAAATTGCTGCCACAGGTGGGGTGGAGGTGGGGCACAGCTGGGGCTCTTCTCTGCTAACAATGGCTGGCTAGTGGCCAACTGTGTTTCCCAACAGGTCAGGAAGAAAGGACTGATGTAACAAGTCCAACCACTGCAAGCTTGTCCTATCTGCTGCCTCTCCAAGCAGCAGCCTCTCTGAATTCTCTAACGATTCTAGATTAGTCCTAATTCCTGCAAGAAGCCAGTATTTGCAGTAAAATTCAAAATAGATGAAAATTACGTAAATTAATGACGGATAAGCTTATTTAACTCTTTATATGTGCTAAGTGCTTTACAAAAAAGTACTTTATTTTCCAGTTAGTCTTTACAAAAGCACTTTGAGGATTTTACATTTTACAGTTGAGAAAGGGAAGCTCAGAGGGATTAAGTAACTTGTCCATGGTCACACAGCTAGTAAGTGGCAGACAGGATGTAAGCCAGGCAGACTGATCCTAACACTTGTGTTTTTCACCATACTACTCTATTTAATATTTGTAGATTTCTTCATTATCTGCAAAACATTTTTTTAATCTATTATCTCAACAAAGAGCACACTTTAACTTGATCCCTATTAACAGTGCAAATACTATTTTTATAGTATGTCACTCTTTGGAGTTCTTGTCTAGCCTTCCAGAAAGTACATGGCTTTAGAGTGCTATAAATTTTATTTCAGAGTGTGGTGTAGGTCTTAAAATTATACTTGTCTTTTTTTTCTAAGTAGGTCAAATAATTTGTCATCTGAACTCTAGAATGTAAATTGATCACACATATAGTGAAGAAACTGTATTGCATATATATCATACCTAAGTTTTATATAATTGGTGCTTTTTTCACCCTTCTACTATTTCCCTCATTGTCTAATTAAAGTATAATTTACATAAATTCACTCTTTTGAGGATATAGTTCAGCAAGATTTGATAAACATATATAGAGTCACGTAACTACTACCACAGTAAAGATATGAACATTTCATTACCCCCACTCCCCAATTCTTTTGTGCCCACCCTTTGTAGTCATCCCCTGGTCCTTGGCAACTACTGATCTGTTTTCTGTCTGCCTTTGCCAGAATATCAGAGAATCATACAGTAGCCTTGTAAGTCTGGCTTCTTTTGCTTGAATAATGCTTTTGAGGTCTATCCTTGTTGTTTCATGCATCACTAGTTCATTCCTTTTTAATGCTGAGTAGTCCATTGTGCGGATATACTGTATACAGTTCACCCATTCTCCAGTCGAGAGACCTCTGGGTTGTTACCATTTTTTTCGTGAATATGAATAAGCCACTATAAACATTTGGGTACAGATTTTTGGTTTGGGTACAGATTTTTCTGTGAGTATAGGTTCATTTCACTTCGGAAAATACCTAGGAATGGAACTCTAGATGTGGCAAGTCTATGTTTAACTTTGTAAGAATATGTCAAACTATTTTCCAAAGTAGCTGTGCTATTTTTGAATTCCCACCAGTAGTGCCTGAGAGTTCCAGTTGCTCCATATCCTTGTTAGCATTACTAGATTTTTTTCTTATCTATTTTAATAGATACTTTTTAAGAAAAAATTGATCCAATAATTTAAAATCAGGTGATTTCACACTCTGGATATCTTGCTTGCCTGCTAGTGTGATTTCTCAAGTTCAGCCTATCTGCCTGACTGCATTGTTTGGGAGCCATGTAGCTGTAGCTGCCTTTAGTTGGACATGTGCTCTCCAGTTCCCCTCACTTACTTTACCTGCCTATACCTGAGGGCATTTTTGAGACCTTCTTGCAGAGTAGTTGCGAACTTGGCTTTTGGAGTCAGTGACCTGGATTCAAGTCCCAGCTCTGCCTCATGACAATAGTGTGACTGCGGGTCCCATCTCCAATGCTCATTTCCCATCTATAAAATGGGGCTGGGAGTATGCTCATCTCCAAGGGTTCTACTGGCTTGTTTTTTTTGTTTCAGTAATGAAGATTCAGCTTTCAAAATAGACATTTTAGAATGGAAAATAACTAATATAATTCCTATTAACTAGATGTTACATAACTCTTGTTCCCAGAGTAAGCCATTGACAGAGTTGAGACTAGAAGTCACAAAAGCTACCTTAGGCTATTTTTAAAACTGTTGCTTACCATGATTGCTTTTTTTTTTTTTGAGAGGCGTTTTCCTAATTTCAAGAGTTCTTTAAGAACTGCAAATCAAAATCTTAACATGATACCTACATTACTGATACATAAGTTTATTTTGCCTATAAAATCAATTAGACTGAGGTTAGGTTCAAGACAACAAAATTAAAGGCATTTAGAGCTTTGCAAATAAATTTATATAAGATCACCCTAGAGTTTTGTGACTAAAAAATTTTTCTAAGTTTTAGACATTCTTTTTCAAGTACATAGGAGATCTGTTGTTGCAACTGATTAAACCTTAACAATGGTGAAAGCAAGTTATTTTTACTATTTGTAAAGTTCACTTTTTAACTCAAATCAATGCTTCCATATTCTAGCGGAAGATAGTAGGAATTTTATAAATAGTTAAATAACATACAGTGAACATTTCCTGTGAATTATGGGTCCCAGAGACTCACATTCCTTAAAGGTATCTGAAACTAAGGACATTCTAACCCAGCTAGAAAGTTAGTATTTTTGCATTAACGAAAGAGATGAATTGACCCTATTGACATTGCTTGGGCTTGAAAGATAGTTAAATAACCAAGCAACCATCTGATTTTTTCATTGTACAGTGCTCTACAGTATTCTCAGAGGGTCTTATTTACAAGATATAAATGCATTTAATGTCTATTTTTAAATTACTAAGGCTCAAGCACCTCTGAGCATGTTTGAAAAGAGAGGAAACACCTGTCAGAAGTATTTACTGTGACAAACACAGAAAGAGGCAACCATGTGTGCATTTTAGTTTAATACCATATATTATTTCTAATTGAACAGTGAAGGCATTTGTTCAGAATCAGCTTTTAAATAAAAAATAGTTTTGAACTAATCTTTAATTAAAGTGTACATTGATAGTATCAAGTTCAGTTTGAGGGTCAAAAACAACGTCAATGAGTCTGACTTTTTCCTCCCTGTAGGGAGAGAAGGCTTGTGTAAATATACACTAGCACAGACTGCACGCATTTATAAAGGAGGCAGAAAACATTTCCCTGTCGTTGGACACATGTTGCTTCACTGTGTTCCACAAGGATGCAGGCACAGCTCCCAGTGCGTGGAACCTTAAAGGAGCGTGGGGCACACGCTGGCCGCGTCTGGAAGAAGCACTCTAAGCTCCTTTCCACCTCTGAGCAGGCTCCCCACCTCGAATATTAAATGGAGACTGTAGGCCACGTGCCTGCTGATGCCAGCTTATTCTCCCCCTTGAAGTAATTCACCAGAAGAAGGAATTGCTTCAATCAACATTTTAGAAACTAAAAAAATCTATTCTTTGTGCTTGGGCTGGGTATTTTGTTTATAACAATTTAATGACCTTCTAGCTTTATTCTCATTATCTCGTAGCTTTACACTAAATTAGATACATGTTGGCAGTCGGCACACACTAAATATCTGTATCAAGAGCTTAATGAAATCCCACCATACATTGGATCACCTTTTACTAAAGACAGGTTAGCACTGATACTCCCATTTAATAAGGCAAATCTTTTGTGATAAGGAAATGCTATTTTGGCATGCCCTCAGTAAAAATGGTACCTAAGGAGATAAAATATTTAAAACGAAATATTTATGTAATATTTTTTTTCACATTATAAAACTGAAGATTTGGGACTGAACATAATCAACTTTACTGACAGTGGTGGAAGCAGGACATTCTTTGTGTTCTCTTCACAGGAACCCCTCTATTCTGCTGGCTGCTTTTAGGGGAGCCTGTCTTTGTAGTACAGAGTAGTGAAAAATGCATTTAGCTCTGTATGGAAGGTTCCTAGTAAGGAAAAATGAGGATTTATTTGCTGTTTCGTCAGTGTAGTCCTAGGGATTAGAGCTTTGCTTGGGGCCAGAGAATATGTGGTATGTGTCACAGCTCACAACTGATCTTCGTGTGTGTGGCAATGTATAGAGTTTAGCGACTTTGTTTTCTGAGGCTGTGGTCATTTTTATTGTTTTCTTGAACATCTTGATGATATACCAGCAAGACCTTTAAAAGCGCTTGGCAAGAAACAAAACTCAAGAACACTGTTGTGGAATTGACACCAGTTGTGTAAATCTTTAAGAAACTCCTGGGGTGCTACAAAGTGGCTAAGGTTTTGGTGGTAGTCACAGTGGACATAGGTAAGCAGTAAAGTAACTTTTCACACAGCTTCCAGGGCTTTTGTTGTTGTTGCTTGTTTGTTTTTGTTAATGGAGAGGAGGCAAGACCCAAACTGGGACTCCTTGTATATATCTTTTCTCCTCTCCCCAAATGAAGCATTTTCCAGACTCCCAGGACCCCCTCTGCCTTCAGCCTCCATCCTGACACACCTAAGCCAGTCTTCAGGGAACGGGGGTGGGACAGTGCGACAGTGTTGTTCGTGGGTCTTCTTCAGGTGGCTCCGTTAAGGAATGCTAAGTCTCCATCGCTTGAGAACACCCTGCAAAGACAGTCTCATGACAAGCCCACCTGATCTTCAGCAGACAGCGCTGGAAAAAGGAAATCTCTTCCAAAGCATGTCCACTGACTGATGACTTTCTCAATGAAATATGCGGTTGCCCTTCCATTATATTGTGATGACTACTATTGGAAAGATCGATAGAGCAATCGTTTTTTGCTTATAAATGGAAAAGAAGTTGAATGAATAATTGATAGGCTGTATTAGGATCTGGTTTATAATTCCCATAGTATTTATCACATTCTACAGTAATTATATCACATTTGACTCCCCAGCTAGTTTGTAGGAAGATCTTTGAGGGCAGGGCTATCTCATTTGAGATTTTATATTCAGTATTGCCTGGCATATAGCAGGTGCCTATTACATTTATGAATAAATGAAGTTATTTTCTGTCGTGACTTTTCTTTACATTGAAGCAATACCATCTTTTAAAACCCAAAATGCAATGTTCTTCTCATCAGGAGGCTCATAGCTGATTCGCATGGAGCTAAATTAGGTACATACTCAAGTTTAGAGCAGTGATTCTTAGATTAATGTGTTGGATCATAAACCCCTTTGAGGATCTAATGAACTTCTAATGGCTCCTTCAGGGACGCCAGATTAAGAGCCTTTGGTTTGGTGCAGTGGTGAAAGCAGCCCACCTCTCCTCCTGCCAGCAGATGCCCTTGCTGTTTGTCTGTAGTCATCTGCTCACTGGTGAATCACCCATCGTCAGCTGGGCCTCAGTCTCCTTTGATCTGATCCCTGCTCATTCATAACATCTTTACCTGCTGCCTCCAGGACTTTCCGGAGTCCCGTCCTACCACAGTGGGTGTATCTAGTCTGTGACTCCCAGCTCTTCTTGACCAGTCCTTCCACCTCAACTGTGTGACTGTCCGGCTACACCAACAGTGAGCTTTCCTTTCTTTTCTTTATCTTTTTTTTTCTCCCTTTGGTGCTTTGTCAAGAAGAATTGAGAACAGAGAACAAGGAGAGACAGATGAAGGGCCTGACTTCCTCTGTGCTGTTGACAGTGAGGGTGTAGCATCCCCCCGGAAAGATAAATTGCACAAATATTTGAAAGAACCTACCTGGTCTCTTCCTAATTTTGGGTTATCTTCTTGAGAGCTTTCTGAAGATGCATTTCCATTTGCAAGGTATCTCTGTGCATCAGAGAAAAAGACTACTTTTGGCTTACCCACCTGTGGGTAATAAACAGGAACTATGTGATGGATTGTTTCAAAGTTACCTGTAGCATACAAAGAATTAAAAGCATTCTGCTTTGAAACTAATAAACCAAATTGTAAACATAGCATATAACAGCATTAGACTATATAAAATTATATCTTATGAAATGGAATTAAATAAAGTTAAATAAATGTATCCATGGCAAAACCAATAAAAAATTAATATCCAAGATAAACTATCATGGACTTTCATACATAAAAACCTACACAGGAAAGTTTATAGTCAAATCTCATAGACAAAATGGGTACACCAACATTAACATCCCTTGCATTTTGCTGTTCTAAGTTTATTTTTTCAGAGTGTCTAACCTTTAGGGAGTAGATTAGTCACTTCCCTAGTTTTGGAACTATGTTCATGCCTTTCTTTCAGCACTTAACATTCATTACCCATCTTCCTCCATTCCCAGCAGTGATATCCATTTAAGTGGGGCTGCCTTAATCACTTCTGATCCCCAGTGCCTACCATAGTCCAAGGTGCTCAATAAGTGTTTATTAAATGAATAAGTGAATGTTTCTATTGAAACACTACAAAAGTACATGCTAAAAGATATGCATATATTCTGCGTGTTAGAGTGGTTTTGTTTTCAATTTTGTTATGTGGCTATATTTATGACAAGAGTTTTATTGTAAAATAATGAAGTCTGAGGTCATAGTCCCTATAATCTTACCATATATCCCTAATACAGAGCTCCAAACTTACAAGAGCATTGAAACTATGTAAATGGTCAGGAAGTACAAAACTTACTATCTTCCTAAGAATTCCTGTTCACTTACAATGTATTTGGTTGTACAGAGGTGTCTTTAAAAGGTTCATTTTAGCTATTCTGAAGATCTGAAGGTATATTATAGGAGTTGAAAACATAAATCTTCTAGACTTTAATTCATGCTTTCCATTTCTCTTGAGCAATAATGTCGGAGCCTTTGCATTAAGACCATAGTGTAAGCTATTGGCCACATACCTAAGGATAGAGTTATTGTGTGTTATATACATGTAGCCAGGGACCTCACTGTTTTTAAGCCTGACAGGGTTAAGAACTGTATCATTTGTTTGGGTGGGATGGCAAATGTGTGGGAGGTGAGAAAGAAGTATATCTATAAGTGAGCAAGGGAGAATGAGTACTCCTGAGAAAAACTCAGAGAATTTTCTCTTGCAGTTCATCTGCTTTCAATTTCAATTTCAGCTTTATTTTAATTGACTTTAGAGTCTGTTTTTCAATATAGTAAATCATATCATCTATTTGAATACTTTTAAAATTTCAAAGTTCTTTCATAATTTATTATTGCATTTTCTCCCTAGTTCCTTTTTATTTATAAAAATTGTTTACAGATCACATGTTTAAACATCTGCAGAGTTCCCTAAATCTCCACCAAACTGAAGTGAATTTCTAAGTACAAAAGACATTTTTGTCCCTGTCTAAGCTCAATTCAGCCAGTCATCCCTGGAGTGGTCACCAGGAACCAAAGGTGTTTCATGAACTTGGATAACTTGGATTAATCACTGTGGCACCTGCTATCCTTGTGACCTCAGACAAGTTATTTCATCTTTCTAAAACTCAGCTTTCTCGTCTGTAAAATGGATATAAGAATTATCTGCCCCATCGGCTATAATGATTAAATGCAGTCATGTGTATAAATATCGGAAGTGTTTGGCACAGTAAATAATAGCTCTCTTTTCTTCCCTTGCCCACTATTCTTTCCCTTTTAGAGTGCTTTCCATTTTAAATGAATGATTATTATAATAGCAATTACAACAAGGAATGAAATGATACTTCTGTGTTATAAACATTCTGTATGTCTTTTAAGAAAATTGTGGTGAGAACACTTAACATGAGATCTACCCTGTTAACAAACTTTTAAGTGTAATACATTACTGTTGACTGTAGGTACGTACAACTTTGTACAGCAGAGATCTAGAGGTCTCATCTTGCTTGACTGAAACTTGATCGCTGTTGGTTAGTAACTCCCCATTCCCCTCTCCCTGCAGCCTCTAGCAACTACCTTTCCACTCTTTGATTCTATGAATTTGACTGTTTCAGATACCTCAAATAAATGGAATCATTCAGTATTTGTCTTTCTGTGAATGAATGGCTAATTTCATGTAGCATAATGTTCTCAAGGCTCATCCATGTCGTCACATATTGCGGGATATCCTTTTCTAAGGCTAACTAGCATTCTGTTTTATGTATACACCACGTTTTCTTTATCCAGTCATCTGTCAATGGACATTTAGGTTGTTTCCACATCTTGGCGATTGAGACTAGTACTGCAGGGAACACAGGAGTGCTAATATCTCTTCGAGACCCTGATTTGAATTCTTTTGGATAAGTACCCAGAAGTGGGACTGCTGGATCATATGGTAGTTCTATTTTTAAATTTTGAGGCACGGCCATGCTGTTTTTCATAGTGGCTGCACCATTTTGCATTCCCACCAAGAGTGCACAAGGATTCCAATTTCTCCACATCCTCACCAACATTTGTCTTTTGTTTTTTTGAAAACAGCCATCCTGACAGGTGTGAGGCGATAACTCATTGTGGTTTTGATTTGCATTTCCCTGTTGATTAGTGACATTGAGCACTTTTAATATACCTGTTGGCCATTTGTAGGTCTTCTTTGGAGTTATGCCTGTTCAAGTCCCTAGCCCATTTTCTAAATTGGGTTATTAGTTTTTTGCTATTGAGTTGTAGGAGTTGCTTTTTTCTTTTGGAAGTTAACTCCATATCAGATATATGGTTGGCAAATATTTTGCCTTTTCACTCTGTTTCCTTTGCAGTGCAGAAGCTTTTTAGTTTGTCCCATTTGTTCATTTTTGTTTTTTCTGGTCTGTGCTTTTGGTGTCATATCCATGAAATCATTGCCAAGACTCATGTCATGAGGCTTTCCCCCTATGTGTCCCTCTAGGAGTTTTACAGTTTGGGGTCATATTTTGATCTATTTTAAGTTAATTTTTTGTATGGTGTAAAATAAGGGTCCTGTTTCATTCTTTTGCATGTGAATATCCAGTTTTTGCAACATTTGTTAAAGAGATTGTCTTTCCCCATTGTGTACTGTTGGCATCCTTGTTAAAGATCAATGAACCATTTATGTGTGGATTTACTTTTGAGCTCTCTGTTCTGTTCCATATGTATGTCTGTCTCATGCCAGTACCATCCTGTCTTGATTCCTGTAGCTTTATAATGTATTTAGAAATCAGGAAGTGTGATGCCTCCAGCTTTGTTCTTCTTTTTCAAGGCTGATTTGGACATTTTGTGGTCTTTTGTGGTTATATGAATTTTCGAATTGTTTTTTTCTATTTCTGTGAAAAATGCCATTGGAATTTTAATAGGGATTGCATTGAATCTGTAGATGACTCTGGGTGTTACGGACATTTTAACGATATTAAATCTTCTAGTCCTTGAACACAAAATGTCTTTCCATTCATTTGTGTCTTAATTTTTTTCATCATTTTTTTGTAGTTTTCAGTATACCATTATTTCATCTACTTAGTTAAGCTTATTCTTAGGTATTTTCTTTCTTTTTTTTTTTTTCGTGATAATGTCTACAATGGTCAAATATAAACATTACAGGTTAAATTTTCTAGGAATTATAAAAGAAGTTAAAAAACCCAAATACCTTATACCAAAAATCTAAACAAATCTTTCTTATTTCTCCCAATTTTTGTCACCGTTGTTGAATAGAAGATTCAACTACTGAATGACAGCTTACTTACTTAGGTATGAATTATTTGCATCTTCCTTCTTACTGTTCCTTTTCTTGGTGATTTTCTTGGCATCTTTGGATGCTTTCCAATTTATTAGGAATTGTCGTTCCATGGTTTTAATTTCTTTTCCATCAAGAAATTCTAGAGAAAAACATATATGTTAAAAAAATACAATATATAAATATATAGGTAAAATATATAGTTTTTTGGTTTAGGGCACATGAACTTCAGGCTGAAATACATTTCTTTTTAAAATACCTTATTTACACAATTTCTGTGTTTTTGTTTAGCTTTCATTTATTTTTAATTCTTTTCTGACTTCAAAAAGAATATGTGCTTATTATAAACAACTGAAACAGGATGGAAAAAAAACATAAAAAGACTCTATTACTATCTGTACCTCTCCTTCCCATCACTGACAAAGATAATCACTGTAAACAATTTGATGTATGGTCATCCTTCTAGGGTCATATGTACCTTATGTTATTTTTAAAAACAAAAATGTCATACTCAACAAAAAATATTACCTATTTATTTAAATAATATGGTTATTCTTAGGGAAAAGCAAAATATATTTTATCTTAAAATGAATAAGGTTTTATATATGTAACATGGTATTTGAAAAACACATATTCATATATTAATAATACTTATTATATCCTAGGACCAAGGCTATTATAGGAACAACCCACATAGCTCGCCTCTTGGTTCTATGAGGTGAGGTTTCAGCTATCTTTACATTGTGTTCCTTTAAAAAAGTTTTGAAAATTGAGCATCTTAAATTACACAAATAATTTTTGTTATGTTTTAAAATATTTGGAAAATACAAAAAAAAATGGGAAAAGAAAAAAAATAACATTGCCTGTATTCCATAACTAGAAAAAATCACTAAAGACCACTGATAACACTTTAGTATATTTCTTAGAATTTTTTTTTTAAAGATTTTATTGGGGGAATTGGGGAGGGGAACAGCTTTGGGAAATCGGGGAAGGGGAACAGACAAGTTGCTGTTCTTTTGTTCTTCAGTCTAGTTGTGGAGGGCATCACTTCACTGGCCCATGTTGGTATTATCATTGCACTCTTCCCCAGTGAGGCAGTCACTTGCTGGCCATTAGACAGCTGCTCACAGTAGCTCATGACAGCTCATGAAAGCGCATGCCAGCTGCCGGCCAGCCCCACTGCAGCCTATGCCGTTGCCTGCGACTCACCGCAGCCCAGCTCCAGGTCGAGCTGTTTGTTCACATCTTAGCTGTAGAGGGCGCAGAGTCACTGGCCCTCTATGTGGGATCCGAACCGGTGCCCCGCTGCTCAGAGCTGGCGTCCCAAGCCAACTCTTAACCAATGCGCCACTCAGCCAGCCCACTTAGAATTTTTTGTTTGTTTTCTATGTATGATGTGTATTATATAAAATTGGAATTCTCTATTTATACAGCACTATGTCCTACTTTTTAATATTGTGTTATGAGCTTTTCAACATGTCTGTCTTTAAACACAATTTTTTTTTAATTAAAGATTTTATTGGGGAATTGGGGGAGGGGTAAACACAATTTTTAATGGCTGACAGTATTCTATTGTGTGGATATACTATAAAATGATAGGACATTTTATATTACCTTTAGTACCTTTTTTAATTACATGAATACAGGTGGCCTTAATTTAATATAAAGACTTTTTTTCTAGCAAAGTTTGCTATATAGTATTTTTAAAATTAAATATATTTTCTCTCATCACCCATGTAATGTCTTCCACCTGATCCCAGAATGTAGAAAGGATGTAGTAAAAATTTTTAGATCATATTATTACAGGGAAAAATGACAATATCCTGATGAAATATTAATTGTACTACTAAAAGTATTAACATTACCACTTAAATATGATGTATAACATTGTTATACTCAAAGTACAAAATCAAGTGATGAAACTGGAAGTATAAATTAGAACCATAAACACTAGAACTATAATTGTTTCCGTATCTTGCCTCATGTACTTATTTTAACTGAATAACAGCACTCTCCAAATTATAATGTAAGAAATTGGCTAACTGTTTAATCATCATACATCCTACAGTACTTATAACAAGTCATTCTTTTGTGTTCAGTTTTCCCAACCCCTTGTATTTCCTGATAGCTTTCCAGATCTGTTTTTATTAATAATGGTATAATTGGTTAGTATATTTTGGATGTCATGTGTGTAAATCAATACGTATTTTTAAAAACATCTATTATAAGAATGAGAGAAAAATCCAAGTCTTTTACCATAGTCCCGTTTCCGTATTTTCATGTTCCAGACAAAGCTGAGGGATGACTAGGAGACTGGGCCTCAGTCAATCTGATTCTCTTTCACTTTTAGCAAGTGATCTTATTTGAGGTTGTTAGGTGTGGAGGTGGTTCAGGAGGGGAAAGCCAAGGAATGGACACAAGATTGGAGACCTGTGAGATGTGTTTTAGTGAGCTGTTCTCAGCACAAAATTTGCTTCTACTCATACTAAGTAAACCAAGTGTGAGGATTGTCATCCTATTTGGTAAGGACTGGGTTACTTACAAGAGAGAAAATGGCTCCCCTTAGTTCTTTTTACTGGGACGCATCAAACCAGGTTTTCAGTTAACTTTGTGTTGTTCGGTTTGCATTTGGGGAAAAGGAAATTAAAATAAGACAAGCTAAAAATCAAAGAGAATTTGTTACATGTGTATATATGCATAGAAAAAAAGACTGAAAGGATGTATGCTAAAGTGTTAACAAATTTAGGGCAGGATTATGAATGTTGTTTATTTTTTCTGTATTTTTTGCATTTTGTAGAAGAAATATGTATTGATTTTTTAATTGTAAAATACGTTATGGAAAAGGTTTATCTTTTAAAAACTTTGAATAAATCCTCTTTATTTGGAAATCAGTACACTTATCTCCCTATCTTTTACAGTGTTGCCTGTGGTACTGTAGCATCAGAAATGTTTCCATGAACACTGGGAGATTCTTAATTATCACATTAATTGTGTTTACGCTGTTTCCTAAGGACAATGGACTAAGACAATTGTGTATAGTGGGTGGAGAGGAGATGGACAGTTGGGGGTGGTGCATAGCAGAATCATATGCAGAGCTGTTAAAAAATATGTGTGACTCTTCTCCCTGCATATTCTCTGTTCCCTGTCATTGGCTGGTGGGGTAAAAGGTAGGCAGGGGATGACCCTCACATATGTATTTTGAATAATCATCTTGGATTTTTCTGATATGCCCCCTGTCAATCCCTTCCTACCCCAGAACCCCTGCACTAGCATTATGATTAATCAAGGTTCACTATGGCCATGAGCTGTGAAATGGTTTTGCCCTATGTTAGTTTTTACACCCAAGTTCAACATGTCACAGAAGTTCTGACACAGGAAACCCTCTCACGAACCTCTTTTGTGCGAGGGCAGTGCTTGTCTCCCGATGCTGTATAACTTGGTCCTTGTTGTATAGCTTTGGTCCATCTCCCCCAGAATAGTGCATCCTCGGGAATGTTATTATTTGTAAGGATCTTATCCTAAACAACTCCCCACCCTGCTCCACTTTCAAATGAAAGGAACTCCTGCTTGTTCTTAGGGTACCATTTAGCAAGTGTCAAGCAATGAAAACCTTGATTAATTTTATCTGCAGATCCAAGAGCTGAAGAGTCTCAGGATCTTCAGAGGATTTGTGCCTGTGGAAATTCGGCAGAAGGTGAGCAAACATGTATCACTAACCATGTTTGTTGGGAACAGCCGCATTTTCTTTTTTAAAGAAAAGGTATCTGGTGCCTTGTTTAAGTATTTCTGAACAGATATTTTTCATGCTTTACTTCTCAATTTTAACTTTTGCTCTTATTCAAAACATCAAATTTAAAGTTGACCATTTTTTATAGATTCAGATGTCATATTTATATTTCTGAAGGCTTGCTGATACATTAACTAAGAAGTGAACCAGGTCTCTTTCTTTAAGAAAATTGTATTAATACAATATGAATGTGTACCCAGTGACTTGGACACCAGTATCAGTCTGTCTCTGTATTTTGGTTTGAGACAAACAGGATTTCCATTCAGATCCATTTTCCACAGCTTCCTCCACTTGTTCAGTAAAAACTCCAAATCCTGTAATTACAGAAGAAAAAGCCAGATACAGATATTTCACAATTATCAGTATTTCTTTCATTCAGTTAACTATTTTTAAGGGTAATTACTGCTTTTCATGGCCTCCTAGCTCAGTGCCAGGTACTTAGAAAGCATAACGTAAGTCTTTTTTGGATAAAATGGTCATACTAATAATAGAGAGGGCTAAAGAGAAGGCAAAAACGGAGGTCCTGAGTTGGGAGCCACACAGCTGTTCTCTGTCACACTCCTTCAGATGGACCCAACCTGCAGCTGGCCCCAACAGTTTCACCCCTGTGCCATCCATGCTGCAGAAGATGCCCCCTATAAGTGGACCTTATGGAAGTTTCCAGATTAAGGCAGTTAAGGAGTAGTGAATAAGCAGTCCATTAGCATTGCAGGAATAAAAGAAAAACAGATGAATGGCATTTAAAAACCAGCCGGCTCTCTCAGTTTGCCCTCCTTACCTCCTCTGTCTTCCCCTATTTTGCTTCTTTTTCCATCTAGTGTCGCCATCTCTTTTTCCAATGCCTTGTCTTGTTGTCATTCCTCTCTTTGCTCTCTCCCCTTCCTCATTTAAAAAATACGTATATTTTATTTTAGCTACTATTTAATGAAAGTGAAATAATCCTTGGAGCAATTCTTATCTGTACCCCAAAGTTCTGTTTTTAATTTTAAAAATCAGGTAAATTTAACCTGTAATGAATTAGTCAAAACAAGCAATGCAAAAACTGTTTTTCTACTCTAGAGCCTTCAATTGATGTTTTAAAATTCAGGGGCCATAGGCAAAAAGAAAAAAAAAAAAGAAAGGAAAACTAACCTTCAACAGGGCAGAAACACTATTTGAAAAGCAAATGTTTTGTTGCTAATAATAATACATGTTGATAATAACTGATTCTGTGGAGAGCTTTGGTTTTCAGGGCACTGCCATATATGTGATCTTGTACGTATCTAGGGGGATTGCTATTCAGAGTTTGGGGGAGTGGGAGGATAACAGAGTTAATGAAGACTCCAGATAGCAGCAGGCAAGCACCTATGGGTCTTCCATTTGTTTTCCTTAAGCCAAGACACACATTACCATAATCAGGAAAAATCAGGAGATACAAATTATAGATTAATTCATACATGTTCTTAATTGCAAAGCTGAAAGTAATCAACAGTCCATTGCGTGGTATTTGTATTCCCTTTATCATTTCCTCACCTTCAAAGCTTGGTTCCGTTCAGCCAGAATTCTGTATCTAATTAACCTAACTATTTGTACCTTCCATCTTATTTTTTACTTGTTTCATGTTTATTGTTGCTTAGATACTTCATTTGTCCATTTTTGGAAAATTTTCAAATAATAAGATTGTATTTATTCTTTAGATTTTAGAAAATCTTTTCTTTTTTAGTATTAAGCTTTGACGGTAGTTCCCTTCCACATATTAAAAATCCCCACAAAACTCTGTCACATCTTGAAGGTAACAAATTTGGAATATGCAGATATGCACCTGTATCTACATGAAGAAATGCTATCTTTGGGGAATAATTACAAGGAAAGCTGGGTGTCTGAGACCTCCTGCAGGGTATCTGGTAGGTCCCTTAATCTTCCTGAGACCAACATCTCCCTCCATAAAGTGGTGAAAGTATTTCCAGTTCTGCCTACTTAGTTATTCAACACAATACTTCTTGAACCATGTGCTAAGTTCTGTGCTAGATTCTGAGGTATCCAAATAAATAACTTGTGTGAAAAATAGGAATTGTTTAAAAAAAATGCAGGCAATCCCAAACTTCCTGGCACAGCTGCTACCATTTGACCTTAGGCAAGCCTGCATCCTCTTTATAAAATGGGATAATTAGGATTAGTTGCTGTGGCATATAAATAAATGCCTGGAACAAAGCAGGTAATAATAAGTGCGTTAATTCTCCGCCTCTTTGCCTCTCCTCCCACCCCTGAGCTAATTTGCTTCCTCTTAATTTTGGTCAACACAGAACAAAAATTGTTTAAAGAAGAATAAGCTTCTGACCCACTGACATGCAGTTGACTTATAATCATAGACACAGACAACAGTTTAGTGGTTACCAGAGGGTAAGGGGGAGGGGAGGGCAGAAGAGGATAAAGGGGGTCAAATATATGGTGATGGAAGGAGAGCTGACTGGGTGGTGAACACAGTGCAATAGATAGATGATGGATTACAGAATTGTATACTTCAAACCTATATAACTTCACTAACCAATGTTACCCCAATAAATTTAACACAAAATTAAAAAAAAAAAAAGGAAACTCTCTTATATATAACTTCACCCTTCAGTCCTGTGTGCTGGACCATGCTCTCTCCACAGCATTTGTTTAACAGTGTTTGATACAGCCATAATTATTTTATGTGAGAATTTCACTGTATTCTTAGTCTAAAAACCTCTAAGGAAGGAATTATGCATTGCATTTTTGTATGGCGTTGGATACAATGTCCATCACTTAAAAGTTCAGTCATAATAACAATTATGAGAACTTTAAATTTGTAGAGATAAAAAGAGTCCTACAGAGCTGTGTTAATTGTTCCTCATTTGATAAATGACCCTCGACATACTCCCTCCAGTGCATGTTTATTTAAGACTAAACTAATCCTGTACTGAAATATGATTACCCTTTGGATACGCTCGGGTTGTTCATTGCCTTCCTGTCTTTAATAAAATGCTTTCACTTCCCTGCCCTTCAATAAGTTACTAAAGGGAGCAGACACTTTTCTGGATAGTCTCTGTTTGATAAATGATCATGTCATGCTATCACTCAGAGGAGTGCTGCAAAATCCTGAGCCGCCGATTCCGTTTCCCATGCAGGGCTGGTGCTATGCTCCCTGGCAGGGCGTCCTCCACAATTAATGATGGCCACTGATGAACCTGTGTTTGACCAGTGTGCTCCAATCTTTATCGGAAACGTCTGGCCCAACTGTCCTAAGTGAATCTAAAGACAGCCATTTGTCATCCCCCTGACTGCCTGTCATCATCTGCCTGGGAAAAATCTATAATTTTTGGCTTGTTCCTGACGAAACTGCGGAGTGAATAAATTTATCTTTGGGTTACTCTCCTTGTCAGGATCAATATTGAGCAGAGGTTGAATAAATTAGAAAGTGGAAAAACATGACAGGCCATGGTGGTTTGTTCGTTTGTGTCTTATAAATCAAATATTTAGTTTATAGGAGAGGCAAGCACGTCAGATTTTTTATTTCCACCATTCATTCTGAAGATCCTTTACCTCATGATAAATGGTTATCAGAAAACCAATGAAGCAAATCACTAATATAGCTGACTGTGAGATGAACTTTTCAGATCGTTTTATTGATTTAGCAAACTTTGCAGACATAAAAACTGTAGGTATAGATTTAAAAAAAATTTTTTTTAATGCACTTTTGCAAACATGATATTTATTGGACTTAATAGTGTCAGCAAGCTATAGAATGTTGGCCTTGTTGAAGTTCATGGTTCTCATCAAGCCACTTGGAGAAATGCAAAAGTTTTATTGTAAATGGTCATTAAAAGTATTTAATATTTTATTACATCGATGCATACCTATTTAAAGGAATTACAGAAAAAAAAAGGCAAAGAAATGTTAACCGAAAGTAAATGTCATTTAAACAAGAACCCTGTGAGTTAAAGAGAGTTTCTAAACTATGGAGTGTTGTATTCTTTCTCCTCTTCCTCAAGAGTTGACTTTGCCATCAGTTTTGTTGGGGCGAATCGGGTCATCTGCCCAGAGTTGTCTCAGTTATTTGCCTTCAATCTCACATTTTTCTTCCATTCCTCTTTCCCATTTTTGTCAACAAAGGAAGAGTCCCACCACTTTTCCCAAATTAATCGGTTCTCTTGATCCCATCCCCTCTTTCACTGGCCTCCTTCTCTTGGAATCTTCTTTCTTTTGCATTTCAATTCCAATCCCTCCCTGTCCTCTGTCTCTTACCTACCATCACTACACTTCTTGAAAGAGTAGTAGTCTACACCAGTGCTTCTCAAACGTTAGGTGCTTACGAATCAGCTAGGGATCCTGTTTAGGGAATACAGGTTCTGATTTGTTAGGTCTGGGGCAGAAGCTGAGATTCTACCTTTTGGAGGCCAATGCTGTTGGGTCCTATGACCACATTTGGAGTTATCCAGGTCTAGGCCACGGCCTCTGCTTCCTCAGTCACTGGGCATTCCTGTAGCCTGGGGCTTCTGAACAGCCACTGCTAACCATATTGCTTATTACTTTACCTCTCAGTCTCAATTCTTTGGCGCATCTTACACTACTGACTGCTCCCTGTATGGCTTTGTGGTTCCACATTCCTCAGGCTCCCTGGATCCTGCATGAATCTCTGACCCCACAAGTAACAAACCTCTGACCATAGGAAACCCTAATGTATAAACAGGCCGTTTTCTAAAAGTCACTTTTGAAAATGGAGAACACATCTCATAAAAAACAGTGCTATTCCTGGAAGACTGTTGTCAGAGTCAGCCCATTAAAAACAGCCCTATTTAAAGAAAAAAAGCCCAAAAAAATATCTGTGTGGTGACAGTGCTATGAAACCTCCCCATAAGGTGTCACCATGTTTCCCAAGCACTAGAGCTTCCTCTGGGGAGCAGGAGTAGGTGTCCCTGCAGCAGACCATCAGGGATCAATTCATTTGCTTTTCTATAATCTACATTTATTCCTTTCAAACAGTGTTAGTTTTCTTTTCTTGGGCTACAGCAGAAGGTGAAATCATGGCTAGAAAAACGTTTTTCTCCTATAACCCACCACATTCTCTTTTTTTAGGTTTATATGCAGACCCTTTTCAGAAACAAAAATGGCCACACTGATGACAATAGTAAAGCATCTATTCAACCAAGGAAGGAGGGGTCATCTGTACATGAGAGGAAGAACCCGATTTCGTGGGAACGCCACACTAAGCATCTCATCATACACTCTCTCCCTCCATATCTCGGCAATTTCACCCATGATGGCAGGTTCGGTGACCACTTAACCAATACGCTGAAGACTCCCACATTCTTCTGTCCACTGAGCTCCGGCCTCATGTATCCAGTTGTCTGCGTGATAGTTTCTTGGGAACACTTAAAAGGCATTTTACACTCTACATGGCCAAAACTCATGGCCTTCTCCCTCTCCCCCAAGCCTGACTCTTGAGTCCCCTGATTTCCATTGTGGAAGACAGCAGCCAGGGAACCGTCCTTGACTTCTTCTTCCACACTCCTTCTATCACCAGCAAGTCCCGTCCAGTCTGCTTCCTAAACAACTCCTCCATCTGCCCACTCACTTCATTTCCACCCCAACCCCATTCAACTTTCCATCATCTCTCACTTCCTGACTGGTCTGGCCTCTTCCAATCTGTTCTCCACACTGTAGCCCTACTGGTCTTTGCAATATGCTAATCCATAATTACTTAACCTTGGCTTAAATACCTTCAGTGGCTCCCCATGGTTCTTAGGATAAAGACAAAACTCTCTGTCATGACCTGTGCAACTTGTACCCACCAGCCTCTATATGCACTAAGCTCCACCTTCACTCGCCTGCCTCCTGTCCCTCATCTTTGCCATCCCTCATCATCTATCACCTGCCCCAGGGCCTTTGCATATGCTATTCTCTTTACCTGGTAAGCTCTTCTGTTCTCTGAGAGCTCAGCTCAGCAATCCCTTCCTAAGGGAAGCCTTCACTGAGCCCCCTAACTAAGGCAAATTCCCGTTATAACCTCTCAGGGCCACATACTTCTATTTTTAGTATTTTCCACAGGTGCAATTTTACATATTTTGGGGTGATTATGTGCTTAATGTTTCTCTTCCCCTCAATACTAAGAGCTCTTTGAGGCCAGGGACCATAAATTTTTTTTTTTGGCCCACAGTTGTCTCCCCCATTGTCTAGCATGTGCTGCCACATGGTAAGTGTTTTGAACGAGTGGATAAGATGAAATGAATGAATGCATACACGAATGAAGGGACCTGAGGTTAAAAGCAGGACATGAATTATAAAGGGGAAATTATATGGAACCATTTTGAGAAAGTTGCTGATTCGAGGGGCTGCAAGCATGGAAAGAGAGGGGAAAGACAGGATTTATCTTCTGTTTCCTCCTCTGCTACCTTCATCTCCCTCTCTCCTGTCCTAAGTCTCTGCCCTGGACCAGCTCTGGATGAGGGACTAGGAGAGATGAGGGTAGGGTTAGAGGATCCCGGTGGGAAGGAGTCCTTGGCAGCTGTGGGTCTGTAGAAGCGAGAGGGAAGGGAATGAAATCTCAGACAGCAGGAAGGGTAGAAGCCCCTGGGCCAACCAACTTCTAGGCCGCTATCCTCTGCCTGGCTCTAACATAGCAGCCGATCTGTGGCCCTCGGGCCCTCAGCAGGCTAAGGCCTGGGCATCGTTTAGGAATGTTTGTATTTGCCAGTGACACAAGTGTCTTTTTCTTTTTCTTATTATTTCTTTCACAGAGCTCCAGGGTTTCAGTTGCCATGGTAGCACTCTTCCTTGTTACCTGTGTTCCTTTTAAATTTTCTTAAATCTCTTTCTTTCTCACTGCTCAAGCCAGAATCTTGATGGGAAGTTTCAAAGTTATTTAACCACCGAAGGGACCATTATTTCTTCACTTTTATCTTATTTCATGTATTTTCTATAGGTGCATTTGAAGAACCAATGCTTGTCCATATCAAAGCAGCTGCTCTAGTGCTAAAACCCTTGGCTAATTAGAGTGGTTTTGTTAGGATTCTCTAATGATGTCCACTTCTTTTTCCCCATGGCACAGAGCTGTCTGCCGCCAAAGACTTTTAGGATGGATGTCAGTGACCTGTATGGCATGTTGAGTTTTTTCTCCCGTGGCACAGGGTTTGATGTCAGCAGCTTTGGGGCAACTTCAATCAATGAGCATAAAGAACGGAAAAATTAAAGCCAAAAAATGGAGGTCTGACCCCAGGAATACAGACAGGCAAACAAGCTAGTATTCTGACGCTGACCTTCAACATGTCCTTTGGTTAAGCCCTCAGAGGATGATTTCAAATAGGCCACAAAAGCACATTGCAAGTGAAACCCCGGCAAACTACATTCGGACTTCCAAGAAACTGTGTCTAGGCATTTTTAATTGCTGTGTCCTCTTGCTGGAAGTAAAAGAACTTGATGTTTCAGCCTCACTCCCTGGATATCTTCTCTCTATGGGAGCAAAAAGCAACTCTTGGCATATTCCAGCCTCTAGAAGTAGCTGAATGGTCTGCATTTCTTCCTCACATAGTTGAATATATTTTTAATTGTTCCTGTATTCATTCATTTGATAAATAGGTAGTATATGCCTTCTGTGGACCAGGCACTGAGCTGAAGTCTAGGGAATCCTAAAATCAGCAGAAATTCCTTTCTCTTAAAGACTCTCAGTCTAATGGGGGATATGGTGATATATGCATACAATAACAGAATTCTATTAACCAGGTGTTCCTTATCCACCAATCACTATTTTTTAAATTAGATTTTTAAAAAGCAAAGCAAAGCAATCAACACAGTTAAAACATCAAATAAGACCATAGGGTTTATAACAAAACTTAAAAGAGTACCTTAGGGCTTATAACAAAACCACTTTCGACTTTTTCAGCTATTTCTATACACACTTTCCTCCACACTGCTAAATAACAACTGCAGTTGATTGATTTTTAAATCTTAGATATTTATCTACTGAATTCCTACTATGGAAGATGATGATTTAATTTTCATAAGTACTACTGCTACCCCTTTATACTTTTTTCTCCCCATGCTGTCAATAGAGATGTACTAAAATTGTTAATCAGATTAATATTCATTGACTAGATTATTAAGCTCACTTGAAATTGTTCAGAGCTAGACCACTTGATGTACTATGATTATTTTCCCTGGAGTTAAAAATTGGTTGGTTATTTATTTGCTTAGTTTTCTATGCATTAATCACCAAGTCAGCCTGCTGCAACCTGTGCTGGTAGATCTGACCTAGGACTTCACTTCAAATTCCCTTCAGTTCATTCTGAGAATTTCCTTAGCATTTCTCCTATTTCTAGATGCCATGTCTTTCCTTTTCCTTGATTTCTCTCCTGTTTAGGTGGAACACATTTTCCAAGAGCTTCCTGAGAAAGAGTATGCAGGATGTAAAATTTTTTGAGAGCTTGCATGTTTAAAAATATTTTATACCTAACAATTGAAAAATTGACTGAGTATATAACTCTAGATTGAGAATATTTTTACCGCAAAATTTTGAAGATATTTTTCTACGGTCTTCCAGATTGAAAGGTCTGATAATTCTGATTCCATTTTGACTCTTGATTCTTTCTATCTCCTTTTTCTCTGTAGGAGCCTTTTAGGAGCTCCTTATCCTGGTGTCCTAAAAACTTGTAAGGATGGACCTGGGTGTGGGTCAGTTTTCACCCACTGTGCTGGCACTTGGGAGGTGGTTTCAATCTGGTAACTCATGTTCTTTGGTTTTGAAAATTTTTCTACTATTATTTTTATTATTTATTTTTTAACATTTTATTGTTAGTTTCAGGTGTACAGAATAACGTAATAGTTATCCTTTTCACCCTCACAAAGTAACAACCCCCCATCCCCATCTACTGCCCTCTCACCCCCTCTACTATTATTTTTAAATTAGCTTTATTGAGTTATAATTTACATACAGCAAAATGTATTCATTTAAATGACCAAACCATATACAGTAAAACCTTGGTTTGCGAGTAACTTGGTTTGCGAGTGTTCTGCAAGATGAGCAAACGTTTCTAATACATTTTAACGTCGTAAATGAGCGATGTCTTGCAATACGAGTAGTTTGTTTCCAGAACGAATTATGCTCGCAAACTAAGGTATTACTGTACATCCATATAACAACCACTATAATCAAGACAACATTTTTCATCATCACAAAAAATTTGCTCATGGCCCTTTCCAGTCAGTCTCTTCACATTCCCATCAAGTAACCATTGATCTGCTATGACTATACACATTTTTTACTTTTTAAGAGTTTCATATACATGGAATCATATAGTATATACTCTCTTTGTCTGGCTTACTTTGCTCAGTGTAATGCTTTTAACATTTGTCCGTTCTGTTGTGTGCATCAGTAGTTCATGCCTTCTTATTGCTCAGTGATACTCCGTTGCCTGGAACACAGTATATCCATTCCCCACTGAGGGAAACTTGGTTGTTTCCAAAATTACAAATAAAGTCACTGTATAAAGATTTGCATACTGGTATTTGTATGAACATAGGTTTTCATTTCTCTTGGGTAAATACCTAAGAATATGATTGCTGAGTCACATATTTAACTTTGTAAGAAACTGTCAAATTGTTTTGGTTGTCTATATTTCTATTTCATTGATTTCTGCTGTTAGTTATCTTATTTCCTTCCTTCCACTTACTTTGAATTTAATTTGCATTTGTTTTTATTGCTTCTTGAGGTGGGAGCTTAGGTAATTTTCCTTTTTTTTTTTTTTTTAAAGATTTTTATTGGGGAATTGGGGGGATGGGAACAGTGCTGGGGAATTGGGGGAAGGGAAACAGACAAGTTGCTGTCATTTTGTTCTTCAGTCTAGTTGTGGAGGATGTTGCTTCACTGGCCCAAGTTGGCACCATCATTGCACTCTTCCTGAGTGAGGCAGATCAGTTGCCGGTTGGTTTCTGGACGGCCGCTCACTGCAGCTGCTGGCGGCTCACGCTGGCTGCTGGCTACACACGGTAGCCCATGGCAATCCACTGCAGCAGGGGCTGCAGCGCATGCCTGTCGCCAGCGACTCATGGCAGCCCAGCTCCAGGTTGAGCTGTTGCTCAGCATCTTAGCTGTGGAGGGCAGTGTCACTGGCCCTCATATGTGGGATCTGAACCGGGGGCCCTCTGGCATCCCAAGCCAGTTCTTAACCATCGTGCCACTCGGCCGGCCCTTTCCTTCTTTTTTAATGTAAGCATTCAGAGCTATAAATTCCCCTCTAAGCACTATGTTACTGCATCACACAAATTTTCAAATGTTTTGTTTTCATTTTTGGTTGGTCTATTATTTTCTAATTCCCCTTGTCGTTTTTTGTTTGACCTGGTGGTTATTAAAAAATGTGTTTTTCAATTTCCAAATATTTGGAGATTTTAAAGATATTTTCCCTTTATTCCTTTCTAATTTAATTCCATTGTGGTCAAACAATATACTCTGTAGAATTTCAGTTCTTTAAAGTTTTCGAGGCTTCCTATATGGCCCAGTATATGGACTTTTGGTGAATGTTCCAATTGCTATTGTTAGGTGGAATGTTGTACAAGAATCAATTAGATCAATTTGGTTGGCTGTGTTGTAGCAATCTTATATCCTTACTAATTTACCAGCTACTTGTTCTATCAACTACTGAGAGAAGAGTGTTGAAATTTGTTATAAGTATGGGTTTGTCTATTTCTCCTTTTACTTCTGTCATTTTGCTTCATACATATGTTTGAAGCTTTGTTAATTTGGTGCATAAATATTGAAGATTGCTGTTTTCTTGATTAATTGACACTCTTTATCATTATAAAATTTTCTGGATCTATCTCTGGTAATATTTCTTGTCCTGAAGTCTATTTTGTGTTATCTTAATATAGCCACTCCAGCTATTTTCTTTTCCTATTTGTGTTTGTATTGCATCTATTTCCCCATCATTTTACTTTTATATATTTTTATATTTAAAGTGTGTAGAGCCTTTGTATCTGTTTTTCCCGATGACAGGCATGTTCTTTCTAGCTCTCTGCACAGATTTCTTTCTCATCCTTTAGATCTCAGCATAAATGTCATTTTCTCAGAGGCCTTTCTTGATAACCTGATTTTTCCATTTTGTCCTCCTACTTAATTCCTTTGTAGCACTTTTCACAATCTTCTCTGGCCATTCCCTACCCTGTCTCACTGTAATGTAAGCTCTTTGAAGCCAGAGACCTCATCTGTCGTATTTATCAAGGTATCTCCAGTGCCTACAACATGTTTCTCTAAGGGTCTTGTTACTTGTTGACTGTGGGATTTTTGAGCTCCGGGACTGTATTCTTCCTTTCTCTGTTCTATACCAAGTAGTACAGTGCCTGACAAATAGGAAGGTGTCCAATACATAATTGAACGAGGGAATAATTGAATGAATGTGGCATGATATGATATAACATGACATAAATAATAGCTAATTCAAATTAGAACAAGTTCAAGTTCAAGGTGCTTCCCTAAGAAGGAACAGCCAGGAGAGAGTTCAGGTCTAGTCACACTTACTAGAAACTCATTCATTAGCAGATTAGAATGAAGGGACAAGAAATCTAGTCTCTAGAGGGAAATATTTGATGGAAACATAAAACAGAGAGGAAAAAAAGCAAATGCTTCCTTCTCAAAGGAACTTTTTTTCAGTTGGTGAGGGACGGAGGCATTGGGGTATGGAAGGGAAAACCAGGTAAGAGGGAAGAATTATGCAAGTAAATACATTATGAAGTAGAGAGTTATAAGCTAGTTTTAGAAAAAAACCTAAAATAGTTTTAAAAGTAATACATTTTATAGCTATTTCAATCACAACTTCAGGTCAATATTTTAAAATTAATTTTTCTTTACACTACCTTCACATGTAGAAGTTGGTTGTCAACTGCTATGAGCTGATTAAGATTCTCCAGTATTTCTAAGTCTCTTATGTCATCAATATTATTATTGCTGATATTCAATATAGAGAGGGATTTCTGTAAGAAAATAATTAAATTGGTTTTAGTTAATAGTCTAATTAAATACTATATATAGGAATCAGAAATCCTAATCCGTGAAAAAATTTAAGATGTATCAGTTCAGGCTGTTTTATTCTTTAGGCAAGAAAACAAAAAAGGCACAGAGATTTTGTTTCTATGTCATATGTTTTTCAGATGGAACTTTAGATATAACTTACTATTTTTCATAAGTTTGATTAGGATGTAAGAGAAAGTTATAGAAAAAAGCCAAGAATCAAGAAGCAAAGAAAAAAGGTGCCCCAATAAACAAATAACATAATGTAGAAAATGTACTTATTTCAGTTTAAGCAAGTTTCATCTTGTGTTAAATGTCACTAAGATATGTATTTACATAGGAAGAAATTGCTTTTGTCTTAGTTTTTCAAAATAGGAAACATTGACCAAAAATGAAAGAATATTTGGTATTTATTTTTATTCTTTATCTCTCTATATAGGATTCTCTTGATGTTCCATGTGCCCAGAAGCCACTTAGAACAATAATTAGCTAATTAACAAGAATTTCAACATTAGCTCTTAATGAGGACAATTTATGGCATTAGGACAACACTAAATTAAAGCCATCTTAAAATCTCAGGCCGAGGAATCTCTGCTAAGATGGAGTCTACCTCCCAGGTGTCCACACACAGCTAATATATACAGAACATACTTTCCGACACTTTTTAGGACTTGAAGTACAGCTTAAAAAATTATGCCTTATATTTAGAATTTAGGAATCTGCTTGAATACAAAATGCAAAAATTTTGTAAGCAAACATATTTTATGGGCTGACTGAGTGGCTCAGGTGGTAAAAGTTGGTATGGGAGTGCGAGCTCAGAGCAGCAGGGCCGTCGGTTTGGTTCCCACATGAGCCAGTGACGCTGCATCCTCTACAGCTAAGATGGTGAACAACAGCTCGACCTGGAGCTGGGTTGCCAAGAGTCACTGGCGACGGCGTAGGCTGCAGCCTCTGCTGCAGTGGCCCACCATGAGCTACTGTGAGCGGCCCACAGCTGGGGAGAGCTGCTGTGAGCTTCCGAGGGCCACCATGAGTGGCTGTCCAATGGCCGGCAACAAATCTGTCTCAGCCTGGAAGAGCACAATGATCATAATACCAACATGGGCCAGTGAAGCGACATCCTCCACAACTAGACTAAAGAACAAAAAGGACAGCAACTTGTCTGTTCCCCTTCCCTGATTCCCCAACGCTGTTCCCTTCCCCCAGTCCCCAATTAAAAAAAAAAATCTTAAAAAAAAATATATATTTTCATTGGCGTTTTGTAGTAAAGCAAGCCATCTACAAGCGGGGTCAGTCTATTGGATCAGTTGAGGTTGGGCTGAGGCAGTTGATTCTCTGGAAAGAACAGAGGGGTAGGGTAGAAACCTGGTCACTTCTTTTTTTTTTTTTTTTCTCAATTTAAAGCACTGTCCCTTAATTGTTATATATTTGGTTCAGAAACTTTATACTGCCCTCCATTTCTGGGCCCTCTAAAAGAAAATCAACAAAATCTTTAAATGCAACAACCATGTTCCATTTCCACCCCTAGCCCCAAAATTGAAGGTAGCTATCCAAACAAATACTGTTTTGAGGATTAGCAAAAACTTCCGTGGCACCCCCTGGCTTCTTAACTCATTGTGACACCGCCATGCGATGTGAACAATTGTCAGGTGACAGCAGAGCAGCAAATCCCTTGCTCCCAGATCTACCTGCTCCTGATGAGGCAGAGCTGTATGTAGTGCAACCTACAATCAAATCTGAATCCAGTGAGAAAATGATTTAACATTGTAGTGGTTCTATAGGTTGTTTAAAATTTGCCAAATAATGGTGCATATCTCTTTCCTTTGGTTTTTCCTAGAATTTTAAATTTTGAGTCGTGATCATCACACCAAGATGGAATTTATGAATGAATTAACATCTGTGTTAGAACTTGAAAGTTTACATAACCTCTTCAAATCCTTTCTTTGATCTTTCCAGTTTCCCTAAGGCAGGTATTATCTCCACTTCATAGCTGCTGAGTCTCTGAGAAATTATGCGGGAAAATTAGGCTTAGCCCTCAGATAAACTCTCAGTTGGCCAGATAAACATGCAGAGTAGGTACAGTGTGCAAATATACCGTCACCACCTTCTAGTTCCATTATTTGTTTATTATTATTTTTTTTTATTTATTTTTTTAGCTGAGCCATCCTGCCACCTGTTGGCAGCTCAGCGGCTGCTCAGCTCGGGCCAGGACTCGAACCGCTGTTGCTCAGAGCTCGCACTCTTGAGTGAGCTCTTAACCAACTGAGCCACTTGGCCAGCCCTCTTGTTCCATTATAACTATAAATCACGATATGCTTTGTCAGAATACTCAAATGTGGGGCCAGTGACTGCCCTCCACAGCTAAGATGCTGAACAACAGCTCAACCTGGAGCTGGGCTGCCGTGAGTCACCGGCAATGGCGTAGGCTGCAGCCCCTGTGGCAGTGGGTTGCCATGGGCTACCGTATGTAGCCAGCAGCCAGCGTGAGCGGCCAGCAGCCACAGTGAGTGGCCAGCCAGAAGCCGGTGACTGATGTGCCTCGCCCGGGAAGAGTGCAATGATGGTGCCAACTTGGACCAGTGAAGCAACGTCCTCCACAACTAGACTGAAGAACAAAACGATAGCAACTTGTCTGTTCCCCTTCCCCCAATTCCCCAGCACTGTTCCCATTCCCCCAATTCCTCAATAAAAATCTTAAAAAAAAAAAAAAAGAATACTCAAATGTTGCCTTACTGCCAGAGAATGAAGAGTTCTTGGATCAAAGAGAAGCTTTTCTCCAAGCGGAAGCCTCTGACTCTCAACATGAAGCTCTCTTAGTCCTTCTAATTCTTCTAAACCTTCAACAACAGCAATGTAATTGCCTCCCAGATACCTGTAAATATAAGGCGTAATTCTAAGTAGACAATTATGAGTACATCATGGTCTGTAAACATGATAAAAACATAATAAAATCATTGCGCTGCGTGAAAATCATACATGCAGAATGTTCTCTTTATATTGAACCAATGAAAAATGTATCTAATGATTCTTACTACATTATATGATAATGTAGTCTAAGAAGTATGTTTTTTTTAAGTGAGAGAATTGGACTAGTCCTTATTAAGCTATCTACTAGTGTTCCTCGGGTTAGGGTGCGGAAGAATAACCTGGGTTGTAGGTTTAAAAATGATTTGTGGGCCTAACTCCCAGAGATTCTGATTTGGCTCTCTAGGTTAGAACCCAGCAATCTGCATTTTTAATAAGCATTTCCCACCTCACTCCTATCTCCCCATTCTGAGGCCCCTGGTCCGATTTTGGGAGCACTGATAATTCTAACAATCTGGGGAAATTGTGTCAACCAGTCTTCCTTGTTTAAATCATTATAGGCAGTAAATGCCTTTTTTACAATCAAATCTACATCAGTATTATCAGTTCTATGACCCTGCCTTTTTGAGATGTGTGATTCTGAAAGTCTCAACTCATTTCATGGAAGCTTCCACATGTGAGCCTACTATGTAAGGATACTTTTAATATACCTATAAGCACTTCAGACAACTTGCTTCCTGCAAAAGGAAAGCACACCAGGCTTGTGAAAACACTAATTGTCAGGTATTACATTTGTAACAATGTATTTTGTACTAATGATACTAAAAGAGAATAAAAATGTGGAGGCCTGTTTCACAAAACTGCAGAGAATGGAGATACCTACAGGTAAACATATTACTGTAATGATTTCAAACAATTACATTACTTTAAAAAAGGACTTACAGTTTTTCCAGTTTCTTTAAGGACCCGAGGTTCTCTATACATGAAATACAATTGTTCTGCAGGTACAGGTGGGTCAGGTTTGTGGCAAAATTCAAGTTAGTGATTTGACTAATACGGTTATCATACAAATATAAAACACTAAGATTTTTGCAAAGAGAGAGGTCGTCCTAAAAGGAAAAGAAAAAGAAGTCATGCTTAATTTCTCTTGAAAATTTAGAAGTTTGTTTTTAAGAAAGTTTTTCCCTTAGTTATTCTATAATAAGGTTAATATAAAAGAACAGTGTTTCTTTGTTCTGAGCACAGTCCAAAGAAGACTAGGATGATTACAAAATTAGTTCTAGGTTTTAGCATTCTGTAACTATATCAATAAAATTGTATTTTAAGATTTTCCCAGTGCAAGCAATTTTCCATGGAAGCAATTAGGCTCCTCTGGAAGTTGAAGCATTTAATAGATTATTGCTCCAACATTATAAATCATGGCTTAATCTTTCTGTAGAATTGGCAGTAAACTGTTGTGATTTATAATTCTGAAAATTGGAAGTCATCTAGATATTCAAGAACAATGGATTAATAAACTATGATAATGCTACTAAAGTGAATACCATATAATCATTAAATATCCTTTAGTTTCTCTACTAATATCTTATAGATCTCATAATAAAATGAGAACATTACATTCGTTGACCCACTGTTGTAAAATTATATATGCCTAGAAAAAAGGACATTATCTAAATGTTAATAGTGGTTTTCTCTGAAGGATAGAAATTACAAGTTAATGTTTTTCTTTTATATGTACTTATACAAAGAACAGCAATTACTTTTGAGATAAGAAAATAATTAAAGGTATTTTTAAAGGCTGTCATTTCTTGTGTGATGGTAGAGTGAGCCTAGGCTGAGTAGGCAAGAGATAGAATGAAGTTTTGCTCAAAAAAATCTCAGCTTTCATTAAGTAAGATCTTTTAAAATACAGCCACATCTTGGGAACTGTAAATTTACAAATTATTCTTAGTGTGAATTACTTTATACCAGTTTGCCTTTTTCCTAACACAGGTCATCCACAGTGAAGGAACATTGATTGTGAGGGGCCAAAGAACATTAAATAGAGGCTCTGGAGAAAGCAGCCTGTATATGGTGTAATGATGTGGAGAGCTTTGGTCAAAATAAGAGAAACATGGGGTTTTGGCAATTGGATTCCTGGGAAGAAGGATCACCAGGAAACTGGAAAGGGATATAGAATGGGAGCTGAGTAGGGTCTCTGTAAAACAAAACAGAACAAAAGCAATTGTCCTAATGGACAATTTTGACTGGGGCTTTGCTGTTTTTTATTCATTTGTTTATTCACTCAATAAATATCTATTAAGCACTTACTATGAGTCAGGCACAGTATTGGATGGGGGATGTAGGATGATGTGAAGAAAGCAGATATGATCCTTAGCCTCAGGTAGCTTATATGTTTCCGGGAAATTGTCTCTCATCTATACATATAGACTTTAGCATTTTATTGTAGACAATGGATACCAATACGAATGGCCTAAGTGGGTTATTGTTGCCTAAAATTTCCCAATTAAAGCCAAGAGTTGGCTTAAAACAGAGAAAATGTAGTTTCAGAGTATATCTAAGTAAACATAATCTTGCCTGATAGAACTGACATAGTATAACCTACATTTACCTAACCAGTTAAATTACGTGCGAAAAAGATTTCACTGTTAAAGTTTTGAAATATGGTACTCACATAGTTAATTCTTAATATTTCAATACGTTAAAAAATTCATATCCCAAGGTTCTGGAATTATATATAAGTAATTCTCTTTGAAGTTATTTTCCAACATACACCTTTAAATCTAGCTTGCTACACTATAGAGTTTTTAACCATCACAATGGTATATTTTATAGATTTAATAAGTTTAACATCACGAGCAGGAAATTAAAATCAAACACCAGTATAAAGCTGGCTAATGAAAATCTAGTTAATAAGTATAATAAAAATATAGTTAAAAAGAAGATATATCCTGACACCAATTTCTAAACTTTACATTCTTAATTATATAAAAACAGAAAATAATATCAGAATTCTCACAATTGCATCTATATTTCTGTCTGAAAAATTTATGTGAGTTATTTTCTTCAGGTATTGTGAAGTGCTTTCTTCTTTCCGAGGTTTAAGATTGCTGTTTTTGGCAATGAGATCCAAGGTCAGACGAACCATGATTTCTCTATAAATCAAACTCTCAGCAATAGCTCTGATCTGATGCCATGTCAAGAAGCAGGTTTAGGTATTATGTCATGTCCAACTTTCTAAAAATTAAAGAAAAAAAGGAGTATAATGTACATAGCAATTTAGGAAACATTATTTTGACTTACTCTTTTTCTTATATAAAACTATTTGATAAGGTAGGTCATAGACATTTTTAGAGACATTTAGGTTGTTTTCTAAGTTTATAGACCTAATTCTTTTTATAAAAAATTTTAAAATACCAAAATAAATTAAATACACAATGCTCGTTCACTTTTACCTTTAAATCTTTTTCTTTCCCTAATAGTGAACTGTTACTGTGGTCATCTTTTTTTTTTTTTTTAAAGATTTTATTGGGGAATTGGGAGAGGGTAACAGTGCTCGGGAATTGGGGGAAGGGGAACAGACAAGTTGCTGTCGTTTTGTTCTTCAGTCTAGTTGTGGAGGACGTTGCTTCACTGGCCCATGTTGGTATTATCATTGGGCTCTTCCCGGGTGAGGCAGATCGGTCACTGGCCTCTGGATGGCCGCTCACGGTGGCTCTTGGCTGCTCACACCAGCTGCCGGCCGCTCATGCTGGCTGCTGGCCACACACAGTAGCTATGGCAGCCCACTGCAGCAGGGGCTTCAGCCTATGCCATTGCTGGCAACTCACGGCAGCTCAGCTCCAGGTTGAGCTGTTGTTCATCATCTTAGTTGTAGAGGGCAGTGTCACTGGCCCTCATGTGGGATCCGAACCGGGGCCCTGATGCTTAGAGCTGGTGTCCCAAGCCAGCTCTTAACCAATGCGCCACTCGGCCGGCCCTGTGGTCATCTTTTTTAATTTAATTTTTAAAAAACTAAATTTAGGGCCGGCCGAGTGGCGCATTGGTTAAGAACTGCCTTGGGATGCCAGAGGGCCCCAGTTCGGATCCCACATATGAGGACCAGTGACACTGCCCTCTACAGCTAAGATGCTGAACAACAGCTCGACCTGGAGCTGGCTGACTCATAGGCTGCAGCCCCTGCTGCAGTGGGTTGCCATGGGCTACCGTGTGTGGCCAGCAGCCAGCGTGAGCGGCCAGCAGCCGCAGTGAGCGGCCGTCCAGAAGCCGGCGACTGATCTGCCTCACCCGGGAAGAGCGCAATGATGGTGCCAACTTGGGCCAGTGAAGCAACATCCTCCACAACTAGACTGAAGAACAAAAGGACAGCAACTTGTCTGTTCCCCTTCCCCCGATTCCCCAGCGCTGTTCCCTTTCCCCAATAAAATCTTTAAAAAAAAATTAAATTTATTGGGATAACATTGGTTAATAACATTATATAAATTTCAGTTATACAACTTTATAATACGACACCTGGATACTCTATTGTGTGCTTACCACCGGAAGTCTGGCATCCTTCCATCACCATATATTTGTCCCCCTTTACCCATTTTGTCCTCTCCCCTACCCTCCTCCTCTGGTAACCACCATTCTGTTGTCTGTATCTATGAGTTTTTTTGTTTTGTTTATTTGTTGCTTTTTGTTTTATATCTCAATATGAATGAAATCATAGTTTTTGTCCTTTTTCGTCTGATTTATTTCACTTAGTAGAATACTCTCAAGATCCATCCATATTATCACAAATGGCAATATTTCATGTTTTTTATGGCTGAGTAGTATTCCATTATACATATGTACCACATCTTCTTTATTTAATCATCTGTCAAAGGACACTAAAGTTGTTTCTATGTCTTGGCTATTGTGAATAATGATTCAGATGTCCCAATGCATGGATTTTTCAGGCATGTTTGTGTGTTCTGTAGGGGATCCTTTGTTGAGTTATAGCTGTCTGACTTGTAAGTTTAAGGGGAGAATCAAAGGAGTCTTCTCACTCTGCCATGATGCTGACGTCACTAGCTGTGAGCATCTTTTAAAGTATTATTTTTCTCCTTCGGAGTTGAAAAAGACCTCAAGGAATATCATCTAGTGCTTTCTCCTGAAGTAAGTAAGGCCCAGAGAATTGTCTCAAACTGCTCTAGTTAGTGGCAGTTAGGAATGAGACCATGTCTCTTGGCTCCTTTTTCCATAGTGCCCATGGTGATCACATTTACTAAATCCCCAAATCAGAACAAATGGTGTGAAACCTTGAGTGTATACGTAGGTCAATGGTGCAAAATGCTTGAAAATGGGGCTGGCTTTGAAACTTTGTTGTTACTTCAGGTATAACCCATAAAGAGGCAACATGATGTAGTATTTCTCCATATAGACTGCCTGAGATCAAGTTTTGGCTTCATTGCTCACTAAGGTTAGGCAATCTTGGGCATGTTCCCTCAGTTTCTTATAAAGTTAGGTTAATAATGGTACTTAATACTTCCAAGAGATATTGTAAGGATGACATGAGATAATCATGCATATAGTGTTCTGCACAGTGCCTGGTACATAGATCAATAAATGTTATCTATCATTATTATTCTACTGTTTTGTTCACAGATGCGGTTAACACTGTTCACTTCATTCTTTCAACTGGAATATATTAGGGCCGTTAAATAAGGGGAACATACTATTAATAAAATATTGCTGTATGTAAGATATGCATATGTAGTTCATAGTTTGAGATAACCCATTTTTTGCAGTCATCCCAGAAGTACAGCTATGTAAGTGATACATACCCCAGTTTCTCCAATTGTGCTTTATATTCTCATCAAAAATATAAGCAAAAATACAGTTTAAAATTGAGCATTATTATTCCAATGTATCTGGGATTTCACCAACCAAACACCTCAGTTTGTGTGGTATTCTGGACATGAAAGATTATTGTTTACAGATCAAATTTCAAACACAACAGTAATATTCTGGGCAAAGTTTCTAATTAAGTAAAGCTAACTTTTTTTAATTAAAATTTATTGGGATTGAGGTGACTGGTTGGCTTAGTTGGTTAGATCGTGGTGTTGATAACACCAAGGTTGCCAGTCCAATCCCCGCATGGGCCACTGTGAGCTGCACCCTCATTAAAAGTATCAACTATGCCATTGTAGCATGAAAGCAACGTGTAACCAATGACCATGGCTGTTCCCCAGTAAAAAAACTTAAAAAAATTTATTGGGGTGACAGTGGTCAACAAAACTACATAGGTTTCAGGTGCACAATTCTATAATACATCATCTATATATTGCATTATGTGTTCACCACCCAGAGTCCGTTCTCCTTCCATCACCATATATTTGACCCCCTTTACCCTCTTCTACCACCCTCATCTCCCCTTACCCTCTGGTAACCACTAAACTGTTGTCTGTGTCTATGAGTTTTTGTTTCTTTATTTGAAGCTGACTTTTCTTAATCTTGCCTTAAAAATATGTCACAAAATATATCATCATAAAAGTGTAAAGAATAACACCACACCCATGGACCCACAAGTCAGCTAAAATATAAAACACTACAAATACATTTGGAACCCCTCTATACCTTTCTCCTTCTCCACTCTCCTATTTTAGAGTTTATCTTAAATTTAGACATCCCTATTCATATCTTTATACTTTTACTACAAATGTATGTATACCTAAACAACATATACTATTGTTTTTTACATTTTTACATGTCATAAATGGCATTATTCTGACTAGTTTTTTTTCTTTGCTTAATGTTTTGTTTGTAAGAATCATCAGAGTTGATGTGTGCAGCTCTTGAATATTTGTGCTGCTGTATAAAATTCCATTGTAAGAAATTTATTCTAATGACAAATCTTTGGGTGTTTTATTTTATTTTGCTTTTGCAATGTTGCTTTTATGGTCTACTCACATGTCTGTCATCTTAGCACATTTGAAAGAGCCTCTTGAGGGTTTAAAACTAAGGATGGCTCCTTCCAGGTTGTACATTTAAAAAATATGATTTCTTTGGCCCATATATTAAAATGTTAGAACTTTTTTTAGAAATTTCAAATATCTTTTTTACACTGATAACTATGGTGAAATGCAAATCTTAAAGAGGTTATACACCCCAGGGTTTCTCCCTTACAGTTGAGGCAGGAGACTGCTGCCCAAGTGGCTATGCAGGAGTGACCCTGTACAATCAGGGGCGCGATGCCTTGTGGGGTAACATTGACCAATGAGAGACAAGAGCCATGAATGATTTATTCTCTCTCCTCCCCACCCCAACCCCATGGATTTTTAGGAGACACAGCCATTTCAAAACGTCCCTCTGAAAGCATGTTGTGGTCTTCTGGGTTACATACCGTCTTATATTTTCTCTCCCTCCATCTCTGTCTCATTCTTTTTTCCCCCCTCTCTCCTGCTTCCCTGAGATAACAACCCCCCAAAAGTGTTATCACATGAGTTTTTGCTTTAGGCTGTGCTTTCTAACCTAGCCTAAAACAGAAATTTTGGAATATCTGAATCCTTATGAATAACTAGTCTATAAATGGATTTTGTCTCTAGGCTCCAGTGTATATATTTATGTTTGTATAGAAATAAGTTTACAATAATTCTCTCAGATAATTAGAAAAGAGGCAAATGTAATATATAAATGAAGTATTTATTAAACCAAGGGCAGGCCAATGGACTTCATCAGGAAGCCTTAGGGAAACTTTTCAGGGGCTTGAATGTGGAAAAAGAATTGAATCAACCCATAACACACAAGAACAGAGAACACTTAAATCCAAAGAGCCTGCATTGTAGCAGTCAGATCCCCAAAAGAGGATTTAGTTTCATCAAAACACCACCATTTATCTTGTTAATATAATATCCATTTAAATTTCATTGGTATTGTAGTTTGTTTTGGAGCAATGACAAGCTTCCGGAGTTTAAGCTGAACCTAGTTTAGATTTGGGTACATTTTCGAACATTATAATGAAAATAATTATGTCAACACGTGTGGGGTATCCCTGATTTTCTTTTAAAAGAAGTTCATTTTCTAAAGTTTGAGAAACTGCTTTTTCATATTTTTTCCCTACTATACAGATATCTCTGTTATCTCGGGGCTCACTCGCCAGGTCGCTGCCAGTGGGGGACAGCTTGGAGCTGCTTTACAGGCGCTCTGGGAATCCATGTTGGTGGACCCCTTGATTTTCCTCTCCTGGGGCTCCTACTGGCCAGGTGTGGCGGTGGACGTTTCCAAGTTCGGTTTGCACATTTCCCCGAGCTAGCCCCAGGCTCAGTGGCGTCCAGATGCTCGAAATCGCTGGCGTTTTTTCTCCTTGTCACACAGAGGTCCGCGCCCCCAGACGCCGCTCCCCAACTCCGCGGCCACCCCTCCTCCACCCGTGTCTCTCTCCTCTAGAGCTGTTTCCCAACCTTGCCTGATTACAGCCATTTCTTTAAAATACAGACGTCCAGACTGTTTTTCTAGAAATTCTAGATGTCTCGAGATAAGGGTCAGGGATCTGCATTTTAACAAGCGCCCCAGGAAAGTCTTGCTGGCAGGCAATTTGGAGAAACCTGACTCTAGGGTTTCCTCTGTCCCCACGTTTTTTCCCTGAAGGCACCTCACCCGCGACGCAGGATGAGCCGGGACAATAACTCACGTTTGGTAAACTTCTCCAGAGCCCGATTCTTCAGCAGCCCGGGCGCGGTTGCCAGGCGACCAGACGCTCCTGGTCTGGCCGCGGCTCACGGGAAATCTCGTGATGTCTCCGGAAGTGTCCTCCCCTGAGGCTTCCTGGGGTCTTGCTCTTTGTGATACGGCGGCGGCCGGAGGTTGATGGTGGACCCTAGGCGGGGTGAAGGCATTTAGCTCGATGAGGCCACATTGGCGCTTTAGTGGACCAACCAGTAGCCAGGACAATTTTTGGCAGGCCACCATTTCCCCCTGCTGGATTTTCCTTGCATCAGTATTGAACATTTCAGTGACCCCAAACCAACCACCTTTTCCCAATAACAGACCAGGAAACAAATGGTCAAAATCAAAGTACAGCCCATACTTCACTCTTTCCTCAGATAAAATCCAAACTCTTTAGGGTGACATTCCCGTCCATTCATCATGAGCAGCCTCACTGCTTGCCTCTTGCCCACTGTACTCCAGTATTCCAATCGGGCTCTTGGCCCACTGTGCCCTTTTCTAATAAACTTTAACTTCACTTCTCCACTTCTCAAGGTACCAATAGGACACGCTTTCTTTCCTCCTTAATCTTATTTTTTTTTTTAATTGGGGAATTGAGGGAGGGGAACAGTGTTGGGGAATTGGGGAGTGGGACCAGCCAAGTTGTTGTTCTTTAATCTTAGTTGTGGAGGGTGCCAGTCGCCATCTGGCTGCCCATCGGCAGCTTGTGGCCTGTAAGCTCAAGGTGCTGTGTACAATCTTAGTTGCGGGTGGGCATAGCCACCATCCCATGTGGGAGTTGAACCAGCAGCCTTGTTGTTAAGAGCGCATGCTCTACCTACTGAGCCATCCGGGCAGCAGCTCAGTTCAAGGTGCTGAGTTCAGTCTTACTTGCAGGCGGGCCTAGCCCACCATCAAACAGGCAGTCTTGTTAGAAGCACGTGCTCTCACCAGCTGAGTCATCCTGCCACCTTTTAGCAGCTCAGCGGCAGCTCAGCTCCGGCACAGCGTCACTGGCCAATGTGGGAATTGAACTGGTGGCCCTGTTGCTCAGAGCTTGTGCTCTTATGCTAACGCTTAACCAACTGAGCCACTCAGCCATCCCATTAATCCTTATTTTCTCTTTTAAGATTGAAGGACTCAGCTTGTATGTAGCACATCCTTTTTGAAGCCTTTTTATGCATTCAGTCTTAAGTGATGCTGCTTTCTGCCCCCAAACAACTAGGACATATTAAGTTCTTTAGCATAGCACTTGCCGCGCTTCTATATGTTTGTTACTTACCCATATCTCCAATAAAATGGTAAATTCTTTGAGGGCAAGGATTATGTCTTTTACCTCGTTATTCCCAGGACCTGGCAAAGTACTTTGTGGATTAGCAGTCACTCCATAAATGAATAATTTGTAAATGAAGGAGAACAACAAAACAAGGAACTGACACTTACAGTGGAAAGACTGGGGCTCGTTAGGGATATGATAAAGTAAGCAATCAGGATGTAGGGGACAGTGCAAGCTGGGAGACAGTGGGTGACAGCTGTGATCTTGGAGGGGCGGAGGCATGCTACCGAGGTGGTCACTGCTGTTCCCTGAGCAAAGACACGTCAGAATAGGAGATGGTTAGAGTTACAAGAGAGCCCATCTGGATAGTGCAGCTTGCCATTTTACAGATGAGGAAATTCCCAGGCCTAAAGACCGGACAGAAATATGTGGAAGGTCACATCTGAGGGGGCAGAGAGGAGATTTACTCTTGGGCCCCTGATGTCAAGCTCAGGTCCCCTTTCCTTATCTTGCACTGATTGGCACAGTGAGTAGCCTAGAAAGCGGGGCAGAAGGATGGGGACAGATGAACCCTAATCCCATTCAGGACATTGCTAAAGTCCAGTTGTGAGGCCCTTTTGGTCTGGATTAGGGTGAAGGCAAAGAAAGTTGCAAGGAATGAACACATTTTGGAGGTATCTTGAAGCATGATTTAATAGGTAGAGACCTGTTAGGATAAATGGAAGGGAGACATTGAAGATAACTCGTGGATAAAGGAACAATAGTGGAAAAAGAGGAGAGATGTCAGGTAATTTGAGGGCAGGTGGATGAGTTTTGTTTACCCATGTGTGAGGTGAGATAGGTTTAAGAGTTTCTAAGGGCCGGCCGAGTGGCTCAGTTGGTTAAGAGCTCGCTCAAGAGTGCGAGCTCTGAGCAGCAGGGTTGCCGGATTGATTCCCAGCCTGAGTTGAGCTGCCGCTGAGCTGCCAACAGGTGGCAGGATGGATGGCTCAGCTTAAAAAAAAAAAAAAAGAGTTTCTAGAATAGAACTAATCATTGAAACCATGAGGCCATAAATGATAGTGAGGGAGGAAGTAGGAAAAAGAGAAATATAGCAAGTCAGTAACTATGCCAACTATTGGGTTGTTGGAAAAGTCATGACGTATTTTGTCAGTGTTTTTCAAAGGTGATTTATTTATATAAAGAACAAAGATCAATCAATGATATATTGCCTGTTTTGTTCGATAACCTTTTGCCATCTTTCAGTGAACTTCAGAATTCCTCGTTCATAGAAAGACCTGTCTTTATTTGCGAAAAACTGAACAAGGTGCTGATTTACAGCCTCATCTGAGTTGAACGTTATACCACACAAGGAGTTTTGAAGAGAGCAAAACAAGTGGAAGTCTGATGGTGCAAGGTCAGGCGAGTATGGTGGATGTGGCAACACATCCCATCCAAGCTCCAATAATTTTTGACGGGTGATCAAACTTGTGTGTGGTCTCGCGTTGTCATGATGGAACACAACTCCTTTACAATTAACGAGCTCTGGACGTTTCTGGATGATGGATTCATTCAAACTGTCCAATTGCCAACAGTACACATTAAAATTGATTGTTTGGTTCCTTGGTAGGAGCTCAAAAAACATGACACCTTTAAAATCCCACCACACTGAGAGCATAACCTTCCTCTGATGAATGTCTGCTTTCGATGTCGTTTGAGGTGAATCATCACGTCGGGACCAAGACCGTTTGCGCACCACATTGTTGTAAACAATCCACTCCTCATCATCCATTATCAGTTGCTTCAAAAAAGGATCGTTTTCCTCACGTTTAATGAGCATATTGCAGATGTTTATACACACTGTCAAATGAACTTCTTCGAGTTCATGCGGAACCCAAATATCGAGCTTGCTTAGTATCCCAGCTTCTTTAGGTGGTTGTGAACGAATTGAATGATGGATGTTCAACATTTCTGCAGTCTCTCGTGTCGTGTAACGTGGGTGTGACTTGATCAATGCCTTTATTTTGTCGTCATTAACCGCCGTGGGCCTCCCTGACCGAGGAGCGTTGTTGAGATCAAAATCACCAGCACAGAATTTCGTGAACCATTGTTGGCACTGACATTCTTGTAGAGCGTTGTCACTGTAAACTTTATGCAACTTTTCACAAGCTTGATGCGCGTTCTTCCTTTCATGGAAGTAAAACAGTAAAATAGAGCAAAAATGCATAGTTTGGTTTTCCATCTTCAACTTGTACAATCTCCAAAACTCAACCAAATCATTCAAGTTTTTTTTAGAATGAAGCTAGAACTGTCAGCTGTTAAATGACATAGCAATAACATAGATGCGAATTACTCTAGGACTTCCAAAAATGAACTAGTACCATCTGTTGCAAACACACATCATGACTTTTCCGACAACCCAATAGTTTGGGTGGAAGAGGGAAGCAGAGTTGGTTAAGATGTCAGAGAAAGATTCATCAGAAGTGAGATTCTGAGAACAAATAATAATTCAGTGATTCAGAAGCTAATACTTTAGTTTTAGACACCCAAGAAAGAGTTTAAGGAGGGAGTGGCCTAACAATAAAAAGCTATAGAAGATATAAAAAGCTATATGAGGTATTAATCAAAATAGTGTGGCTAAAACACTATGGCACAAATCAGATGCTCTTTCTTACCTGTTTTTTTAGGTCATTCACTTGGGAAAAACAGCTTTGGCAATGTATGCAGGGCTGCCCTGTTGCTCTGGGTAGCTTTCAGTTAACCTGCTGCTGACATTACTCTGCTAGAAACATGTTCAGCAAGGCCTCATTGAAAATCAGTTACTCTGTTAATCTTTATTTTTTAACAATTTCATATATCATTACAAGAAGGAGTATGGTCTCATTTGTGGTACAATTATATACACATTTAAATGTCTAAAAAGATCTATAAGTATAGACTTAGATGTAGATCTATGGATCTATACCTACATCTATACCAAAATATATAATAGTGGTTATTTCTTGGTGGTGGGATTATGACTGTTTATTTCTCTTACTTTAGTCATTAGGTTTTAAAAAATGATTTAAAAAATTATATTCTGAAAGTTCATTTTGGATTCTGCTCTTTGTGGAATTGAAAATCGCTTTGTGACTGCTGGTATTTAAAGTAGTTTTAAATGGTTGAATTACTAATTAACTTTTTTAATGCAACAAGTTAAGCTTCAGAGAAAGTATTTTCTCATTAAGATGTGAAATATAATTCCTGTCTAGTGGCACACTGTGTTAAACAATCATCTGTGTATTTTCCAATGTGGCAGAAATTTGGCAGACTACAAGAAATACTTGTTTTCAGTGCCACATTTGTAAGTTCAGTGTAAAGTAGTCTAGGAGTTACACTTTGACAGATGTTGGGAAATTTGTATTTGTTAAAAAAAAAAAGTGAAGTCTTGAGTGTCATTTTTAACGGCACTCTTGGAAGAATCATGCTAAAAAGCACACTTTATGAAGTCTCCACTAGAATTTCCAAGTAACTAGACAGAAACACACTTTTTGTTTCAAAAATTGTTGTATATATCTTTGTATATTATTTTTGTATTTATTGACCTTCTAGAGTATATGCTACACAGCCCTGTGTGAGGCACTAAGCAAACCCTTTAATGATTAGTCACTTTCATTGAGAAACCAACATTTTAAAGGGCCCACGCAAGTATATCATCACATAATTCTATACAGAACAATGAGCTTTTATTGGTGTTAACTCCTCTTTTTGTCTTGACCCTGTAGATTGGTATTAGTGACTAAGGTAGGCAGACTTCTAAGACTTCAGTGATCTCAGCTTCTGCTACCCAATGCCCTTGTGTAATCACCTTGATTTTAGTGTGGGCTGGACCTAATGACTTGTCCCAACCAATAGAATAAGGCAAAGTTTATGAGATGTCATTTCCACAATTAGGTTACAAAATAGCGTGAGTTCTGTCTTCCTACCAGACTCTTATTGCAGTTTTAGCTTGCACTTGTTGGTAGAGCAAGCTGTCACTCAGGAGAGCCTCGCTTGGTAAGGAACTGAGGGCGGCCTCTAGCCAAAAGCTATTGAAGAACTGAGAGCTTCCGTCCAACAGGAAACTAAATGGCAACAACTACTGTTTAAGCTTGGAAGTCTACCCATCCCCCATTGAGCTTTCAGATGAGCCCTCATCCCTGACCAATACCTTGATTGCAGCCTTGTAAGTGACCCTGAAACAGAGAACCCAAATTCCTGGCCCATGATATCTGTGAAATAATAAATATGTATTGTTTTAAGCCACTAAGTTTTGGGGTAGTATGTTATGCAGCAATAAATAACTATTACAGGGAGCAATTGAAAATTCCCTGAAGGAGGGAAGATTTACTTAGCAATTTGGGACACTGTTTCTATTTTCATTGGACCTTCTGAGTGGAGCTCAGAGGAGAGAAATGAAAGTCACTATAGAAGGTTGTAGCTTAGCTGAAATGAAATATTTCTTAACAAGTATCCATTTATAGAAGCTGCAAGTTGAATCAGTACAAAGGAAACCTTTTGGTTATGGATGAAGCAGCTTCCATTCATGGCATTAATCTTGATTTCTGTAACCTGGAGATAATCATTTAATTGAGAGCTTCATGGCCTTCTAATTATTGCCATGATCTACAAAATATGGGCACCAATAAATAGTTTTTGAAAAACTTATCTTAGTAACTAATTTATGTCATTTATTAAATACAGTGATGCTATTATATAGGAGATATATATATATATAAAACAATCCAAAGCAGTTCTCCTGAGTTCCAGACATATCCATCCAACTGGCTGCTAGACATTCATTTCACCTGGATATGAATTCCTAGAGGAATTGTAAAGTGACTCTGTCAAAAACTGAACTCATTTTTATTCTGCACAAAACTGATCTGTCTCCTCTAGTTTCTGCCTTTCCCACATCCTGCCCTGCTACCCGAAGTAAAGTCCAAATGTCATCTCCAGTACTCTCTCACATGCTGGAACCCCCACATTCAGTCACCAAATCAAGTTCACTTAATCTCAGAAACTTTCAAATCCAGCTCTCTCTCCCTGCCCCCTTCACTACTGAGAATGGATGCGAAAGGACTTTCTCCAGTTCTATTTAAAACATTTTATGATCTTTAATATACAGAAAGTTTCTTCTAAAATGCTTTATTTCTATCTTCCACTAGAAAGTCAAATTGTAATAAATATAACATGTATCAGATGTGACTGTAAATTAAGGGATCTAAGATGAAAATCAGTTTCATTACTTTAAAGTCACACTTATACAGTTAATATATCTTAGAGTAAATATGTTTTCTTTTTTTTAAAGGAAGGTTTATTTTTTTATTTTATTTTATTTTTTTTTAAAGATTTTTATTGAGGGGTTGGGGGATGGGGACAGCGTTGGGGAATTGGGAGGAGGGGAACAGACAAGTTGCTGTCCTTTTGTTCTTCAGTCTAGTTGTGGAGGACGTTGCTTCACTGGCCCAAGTTGGCACCATCATTGTGCTCTTCCCGGGCGAGGCAGATCAATCGCCGGCTTCTGGACGGCCGTTCACAGCGGCTGCTGGCTACACACGGTAGCCCATGACAACCCACTGCAGCAGGGGCTGCAGCCTAGCTGTCACAGATGACTCATGGCAGCCCAGCTCCAGGTTGAGCTGTTGTTCAGCATCTTAGCTGTAGAGGGCAGTGTCACTGGCCCTCATATATGGGATCCGAACCGGGGCCCTCTGGTGTTCCAAGCCAGCTCTTAACCAGCGCACCACTCAGCCGGCCCAATATGTTTTCTGAAAAGTATTTCTGTAAACGTTGTCACTGATTTTCTAATTAAATAATGTTTTATCTTTATCTCTGAAACATCTATTGTCAATAGTCTAACACTTTAGTTTGAGTCTTGCAGGGAGCGTTTGCAAGAAAGGGACTTAGAATTTTAGAAAAAGTTTAGATTAGGTTTCAGGAACAGTTCATTGCTTATGTTTTAGGAATTTTTTTAAATTGTCTTTTGAACCAAGGGTGGGAAACCTCCGTCTTCTAATAGAGATTTAAGACTTTGCTTAAGTTTATCAGGCCAATAATAAGTTCAGCAAAAGTTTAATTAGTTGGTGATGGATTGAGGCTAAGAGTGAAATTTAACAATGTAATATCCTCTATTCTCATATCTTTCAAAATAATTTGTTAAAGTCAGTGAAAACATCTTGTATATCTGTATACCAGTATTTGATTACTTTATTTTTTTGGCTCTTGTCTGCTTTATTTGGTCAGCTTGTTTGAAAAGAGTTTCACTCCTTTATGCTTGTTTTTGAAAATGGCTGGTCCCTTTTTACAAATGTGTGGCCTTTTGCACTTTTCTGCAATAGTGAACCTTTACTGAACAATTAAAAAAAAAGTGTTTTTCATTTTCTTTTAAATCTATGAAGGAGTCTGGGAAACGATATTCATTTTATAATGATCTAACAGTGCAACAAAAGTCAGTTTCCTGTAAGAAGGCATGAACTCATTTAATCTTGTCATTGTAAAAACGCATCTTGTTAACGTCTCTTAAAAGCAAACTAAAACATCCACTGCATTTCTTTCTTCACTGAACAGATACTTCAAGTGCCTACCATGTTCCCTTGTTCAAGGCGCTGGGGATGCAGAAGTTAGCCCAAGTTCCCACCCCCATGGAGCTTACATTCTAGTAATAGGAGACAGACAAGGAAAAAGTAGATACATCAATTATCAAGACAGTTTCTGATTGTGGTGCATTCTGTGAAGGAAATAGAGTGAAACAGGGGTGTAGAAGTGGGGAGGAGGGATGGAAGAGAAGTGTTTCCTTGTGTTGAGGGAGACAGGCCAGGCCTCTCTCAGGAGAATCTGAGCTGAGACTTGAAGAATGAGCCAGGCTCGCGAGAGCCTGAAGGGAAGTGTTCCTGGCCCAGGAAGAAGCCAGTTTGAGGGCATGGGGAGGGGAAACTGCTGTCTGAGCAGAAGGACCCTGTGGATGGAGCGGAGTAAGGAGGAGAATAGAATGAGAGGAAAGCAGGAAGCAGATCAGCCCTTAGGCCACAGTGAGAAATTTGGATTTTGACATATAGCAGTATTTAACTCTTAAGGCAGAATGTAAAATTTTCTTTTGTTAATAGGAAAAAACTAAATTTAGAGTTTGAAGGAGAGAACAGTTGCCACTTTATTATAAGTTGAATTTCAAAATCTTGATTGAAATATAATGTTCTCATAGTGTGATATTAATGTGACGAATATTCAAAGATGCTCTTAGAAATCTGGTAGCAGGAGCCTGAGAGTTAGAAAATATATGTTTTATGTGTGCTTCAAAATCTCATATTTAATATAACTTTCGTTTCAGTTTTGCTCTTTATTGAAGTAGGTAAAGCGCTTGTTAATGAATTATTTTTAGATCTTGGGATAATTAAAAGCCCGTAAGGTTGATGTCTGTCTAAATGAATTACCATTTCAGTAGTTCATAGTTCCTTAGTTTTAAGTGATAGTGTTTTTACCTTAAATATTAAGACTAGTTAGAAAGTTTAAAAATAATCTCTTAAAAAGTGGTCATGTATAATTCTCACATTAGTGGCATATCATGTTAACTTCTCTGAAGCTATAGAACATTTCGGATGGTTGTAATTATTCAACATGGTTTGTCCTCATATATAAGATTATAAATTAATTTCTTATTTAGATTAATTTGTGTTTATTTAAGCCCAGAATCTTCAGATAATAGCCTCGTTTACTGGAAACATATGTAGAGATGAAAGGTGGATTACATAGAAGTTGAAATAAAATATTAAAGCTACACATGCATGTTTTAAAGGGCTTACTTAGTATCATCATCAATAATAATAATAATAAATTGAATTGGAAGATGGAGTATGAAGTAGCAAATTCTAGGAACAAAAATAAATCATTTAAATTAAGCATTCATTTGGAGGCAAGCTTATACCAACTAATTTTTCAGGAAGGTAAGTAGTTTAAAGTAATCACTGTTAATGGTAAACATATTCATAGTTATATGATGGATACTTATAATCCTCTAAAATCTAACATAAAGATTACAGATCTCTATTCTAGACAATACACTTCTTTTTGCATATGCCTCTTAGGTTATGAAATGTACAACTGTAGTTCATCAAAATGTGCCCTAAGGCAGAATACCATTTTACTCAGTCATTAGAAAGTTTAGCATAATTGCTTAGTATAATCCAAAGAAAATATGAGTACTGACATCAGGGACTCTCCAATTTGTTAGGCAATCGCTCCATAATTTTTGGCACCAAGATAATCCACATGTTGAAAAAGCAATTAATCATTGGTGTTAGTTATCAAGCTATGATTTGAGCTGTTTCCTCCCAAATTTGACCTGAAATGACAGAGTTCCTTATTTCATTTTTGTAATATTCTGATTTTTGAGATCAAAAGTTTAAGTATGCCAGTCTGGTTACAGTTGACCTGCATTTCATGTTATTAGTTTTCTAAAATAAGTAGATCATAACTTGATATTTATAAAGATGAATGGTGTTTCTTCTACTAATATTTGGATAAAAGGTTTAGTAACCTTTAGAAACTTACAAACTGATTACGTCAGAAGAAGTTACTTGAAGTCCTTAAACTAGTATTTTGGCTTCAAGAAGGTACATTTATTTGCAGTTGGAACTTGTATTGAAAATAGGCCAAAACGAGAGAACGCACAATTAGATTTTCAATTTTTTAACTTGTATTTTGCAAACACAATGACATAGACACATCAATTATTAAACAGCGAGTGAAATAATTACATCATAATTTGAACGTAATCATCTTTCCTTTGTTTAATATCATAAGGATGAGTAAAAAAGAGCCATTATTCCCATGTAGTACATTTTCCTATCTTTAACAACCCCTTGCCCCCGCCCCCCGCAGAACAGTAAAGCCCCTACATTTCTCACCAATGTATATGTCTTTGGAGTTAAAACAATCCAGAAATATAGAAAGAAACCTTGGAACTCAACGGTCTGTGTTCAGTTCAGTTTATTCAGCTACATGTGGACACAGTGCAGACTTGGCAATATAAATGAACTCTTCTCTGCATGCATGACTTATGCATCTGTACCTCATCACTCACAGAACAGTTTTTGGAAACTCTGAACCTCTGCAATATGTAGCACTCCAACTCCCAAACAGTTCCTCTGCTTCATTGTAAAGTTACTAATGCTCCTGCCCGTCTGTGTTTATTTTCAAGTGGCCGCACTATGGGCAGTTTATTATTCTATTGTGCAATGCGGTAAAATCCTGCATACTAAGTAGGTAGTCATACTAATTTGTGACAACAGTCTTCAGGCTAGATCCCTCAAATGAAGCGCGTGATGTTTGGTTTCAGAGCTGGTTTTCCAAATTAAGAAGCCATGGATCCCAAACGGTTTCTCTTCCTGTTGGCTCTTTTGTTCTTGGCTGTACAACTGATTTCAAAATAACGACGTGTGTGGTGTTTTATTGTTAATCAATAAATAACACATGTAGGATTTAGTGCTCATATAACTGGACAATGTAAACTAAAAAATGGTACTGAATGTCTACATTCTTAACTATATGTAAGTTAAGGTTGTGGAATTGTTTGGAGCTAGGACCTTGAGATATTAAAACAATCTGGAAAATCTGGAACACCCTTGATTCTGGGATCTCGCTGTACCCTTAACTGGTCCCAGTCCCCATTCCCTATCCACTGACTTCTCTCTCCATCTCTTCTCTAGCCTGTGCTTCTGGCTTGTTTTATTACTTGGACATTGGGATAAGGTTTTTAATGACGATTGACATTTCCTGTATATTATCACCAAAGAGCTTGAGAAATTATCTCTGAAAAAAGTTGGAACTGAAAAAAAACAGACTTCATTTAGAAAATGGCCTTTTCAGCTCCTTGAGTAGCTCAAGGCTGTAAGATAATACTTTGCAGGAAAAGGTAACCCCAATACATTAGTTTCTGAATGATGGCTGCAAATTGAACCCTGATTTCCTAAAAGCTCAATAATGTAAATTGGAGCCCTTCTACCAAAAGTGATCGTAACATTACCACTTAAAGATGCACTTTAAAAATACTTGTAAAGGATCTTGCTTTTGAAATAAAGTAACTACATTTACAGTAAAACACAAATGCTCCTTTCTGGGGCTATTTTTGCTTGGGCTGGACCAATGAGTAGAGGGGGTGGAGGGGACATTGTATGATTGTAGTATGTTTCACTTCTTGGTGTGTAGTAGTTACACATTTGGGATATTACTGACCCCATGCCCAGCTCCAGGGGTGGCCCTTATTTGGTCTAAAGCATTCACTATGTATAATCCCAAGAGTGGGCTCACAACTTGTTAGACCAATCAAAGTGAAGTGGGGCCTATTTTGACAGTTGGGAGCAGCCGTTTCCTCCTAACTGGATGGTGTGATGTGCAGCCAGTTTGGGGAAATCAGCTTTAGGTTTAAGTTCACATGCGGAGAACAAAGCTGAGAACCATGATAGGAAGCTTAACCCGACTATACCTAAACCATATTGGTTCTGGACTCTGGAGTTAAGCGAATTCTTCTGAGTGTTGATGCACTGGTTGTGTGTTTACTCCCAACCAAGGCATCAGAACTGAAATACTGAGACTTACCAACATGAGCCCCCTGAGGTTAGGACTGAAACACTTGCTTTCCTTGGTAATCTTATCATCATAGGCATTTCCCATCACACCAAGATGTCTTAATTGATTCGCTTGCCAGTGTCAAATTAAATATTTTAGGATAACTGTATTCTAGTCTTGGAATGAAAACAGTGTTTTCTTGGTGACTTCAATGACTCCTTTCATGTCAAAACCGTTACCATTCAATCACGTCTGCCAGAGAAACAATGAGCTTGTCAGTGTTTCTAATTAAATGATTCGATAAGGTGTTGGGTCACTGAAGGCTGTGGTGGTTAAACACAGATTTTGGCTGCCTGTTGGGGTCAGTCATGATTTAAAAAAAAAATGGAGGTCAGGTTGAGCCATCTGAAACTGGGGGTGCTTGCTTTTATTTAAAGGGATATAAAATGAGACCAAGATGCTAATATATCAACTGCCTGAGAAAGTACTTGGAGGATAATGTTAATTGGCTTCATCTTACCAGACTACCTCGTTGCTAAATCTAATGAATGCGCTTTGTTTTCCTTGACCTCTTGGCAGCACGTGAAGTCACTGGTAAATTACTGCCTCAGGTGTTCTTCCTTCTCTGCTCCTATGGACTCCTCTTCCTCTGCCATTTTAAAATTTGATGTTTCTTTGGCTCGTCTCGGGCCCTCTTCTCACTCTTTATTTCCCACAGGTCATGTCCTCTGCTCTCATCCAGCCCTCACCCCCAACTCTCTTCACCAGAGTACTCTCAGAAACATCCATCTAGCACATTTCTGCTGTTTAAGACTAGCTCCCCGTCGCTGTTAGGCTAGTCCAACAGGACCTGCCCCATTTTCCTGTCAGACATCTGTCATCCTGCCCACATTCAGCCAACACTCAAGTCTAACCGAATCTCAGTTCTTGAAAGTCATGGTAGGTTCTTGCTCTCTGCCGCCAACCTTCCACACTGCTGTGCTCTGCTTATAAAAGTAACTGCCTCCCATTACGCGTCCTGGCCAGTCCTCCTGTCTTTCAAACGTCAGCTCATCAGGCACTTCCTGTCAGGAAGCCCACCTGAGTAGCTCTGCTCTGAGGTAAGTGTTTTTCCCGAGCTCCCAGCACTCATTTCTACCTTTATAGCAGTGCACTTAGGTTCTTGTTATCTTAGCTTTAGCCTCCATGGCAAGTTCTGCGAGGACGTGGCCATGTCTGTCTTGTTCAGAATATCTCCAGAGAGTAAAACTGGGCCTGGTTCAGTATAGACACTTAGTGAATATTTGAATGACTAGATACCCTGTGCTAGGCTCTGTCTCAGATAAGTTATTTGATTTTTCAGGAAAATAGTTTATGGTGTGGCTTGGTCAATGTTTCATAGGAGCATAAAAAATGCCATGCTGAATTATATTTTTTTACTTACAGGCTGTCAAAAGAAGATACAGCCTTGAATAGCACTGTTTCATTCAATGTGGTTTCTTTAAAATGTAGATGAGATGCCAGAGAAACTTACCTCATGTTTATATCAATTAGCCTGTGGTAAAATTGGTTTCATTATATGTGGTTTCACTGCAGTTCCAAGAACCTATCAGTGATGTTAACTGAGGGCTTAATGTATAGGAAAACTGCAAAGTGGGCGATAATCAGTATGGCAAGTGAAATGCTGAAATTCTGACTAGATAGGCAAGACTCTAAAAATAGAAAGGTTCTATTATAATAAATATTTCTTTCCCTCATCTTCAACAACATTAAAGGACACTAGAAAAATACTGTAACCCCTCCCACAAAAAAATGAAAGAAGAATTTCATTTTAAAGAGTTTTATTACAGGATGTTAATGTTCAGGACACTTCAGAGCACCTTATACTTCTAATCCGATTTTTGGTACCTGGTTTTAAAGTGTTACTTGAGTATTTTTCACATACTGGCTTTCACGCAAAAGTACTACTACTTGTTTAGGAGATGTTAATTTGATTAAACAGTTTATCCTTAATAACCTGAGACATCAATCCATGAATAGCTTCTATGGTAGTTTTACAGCTGAAAAGAAAAAAACATAACACATAATATCACAAGAACTGAACCGAAACTGTTTCAAACATGCAAGTCCCTCCCCATTTCCATCCTTGCACCCCCCAAATGATTTTCAGTTCTATTCATATTCCACAAACCATACCAATTTATAGTTTACTCTTGTGATCTTTAGCCTTCTGCATGTCTTTTGATCACTTCACTGCTTACTAGCACCTTCATAAGGAATGACAATGTAAAATTTGATGTAATTCATAAGTTAATTTTGTTACTTGTCAGCAGCTTTGAAAAAAGTTGTTTTTGAAGGTGACTGAAGTTATATATAACCCTATTGATCCCAATATTAGATTAAAATCTGTTATTCTTTATTGTTTATTGCTTAATTTAAAAAATGATTTTAAAGAATTCTATGCTTTTTTCCTAAAAAAAAAAAAATCACAAACATCCTTCAAACAATGAAAAGTCAAAGTTAGGATAGTAGGGGAAAGACTTAGATGAATTGATAAAAAAATAAATAAAAAGCAAAAAACCGTAACAACCCACCAATATTCAGAAGAGATGCAATTCTTGTAGTTACCCAAAAAAGGGAAAATTCTCTACTTCTGTACTGCTACTTTTGTCCTTTCTACTTTTCTTATATAATTGGAAGCATGCCCATAATGATATTTTTGCTTCATAAGAAATTGAGATGTAAACGTAGATAAAATTATAAATCAGACATATAAGGACAGATGAGCAAAAACTCACACTCAGAGCAAGTACCAAAAATGAGACCTATTGTCTAAGGAAAATGTAATTTTTATGCATGCCACGAGCTCTACCTGTACCTTCTGAAAACCTGTGAAGAAAGGAATGAGGCAATTCTAACCCAAGAGGGCTTCTGCTCCTAAAATGCTTCATCTTCCCTTCTCCCTTCTCTTTCCTACCCACCAGTCCAGTTCTTTTTAAAATGGATACCAAGGTTTCAGTTTATACAGATGTCAACATAGTTTTCCCTTGCTCTCTGTTCCTAATTATATTAAAATTCAATTTTTGGTGAAAGTAAATGTTATGTATGTAGTCTTCCCAGTCCTGTATGCATCTGAAGAGCCACATAATAATTATTTCCTAAGTCATCACAGAACATATCCCAAGTTTGTTCCTCAGAAATCTTGGTAGTGAAATTTGGGATACTAAAAATTACCATATAAAGGATAATTTCAGAAGAATAACGAGAGAGATACAATCATTACTGTGATATTTAGGGGTTTAAAACTATAAAAATTTGAATCTGATAAATTTAAGAAATCCTACTTTAATCCCTCAGAAGACAATTAGGTTAGACCAGATTAGGACATCCTTTTGCAAACGTTTTTCTTTTTCTGTCTTTTCCCCCCAAAGATCCAGTGATTGACTGGTTTTCTTTGTGACAGCTGAACCTAGAAAAGGTGACTGGGGAGTATTTTATAACATTACCTAGACCTTTAAGCCTTTAGTGTTCTTACCTATTATCTCCTAAATTTTCAAAGTTAAACCCTGCATGTGATAACTCTTAAGGGTCCCAAGAAATTCAGGTACCATTCTAAGTTATAAGTAAATTGTAAGGAATTTGAATCCTACTATTATTTGCAAATCCTGAAACAAAAAGAGAGGCTCTTACCTGTCTCGCGTGGCTTTGGCAAGTTTGTCTTCTGACTTCCGGTCATGAGTCTCTAAGCCCAACATGAAACTCCCCCGTCCCAGCTGGGCTTCTGACTGTTCTAATTTTTCAGACAAATCAAAGACCTGCCCAGTGGTGTAGTCTGCATTCTGTGGGGAAAATGGTGGTTGTGTCAGTACGTGATACAAGTTGACCATTAGACAATTTTAAGGTCAACTAATTTTCTTTTATGTAGAACATTTCATTTACAAAGAATTCCACTATGAAACCTAAGTGGATAGTCAGTGAATTAAGAAGTCAAATTAAACTGGCAAAAACTGACTCCAGAGTTCAAGCAGTGCAAATGTAGTTTTCCCCTTTTATAATTTCAAGATTAAATTTGAAATATTTCTTTCTGACTGCTGAAATCTAATGCTTGTGATAAGGAGAGGCTTTGCCAGATCTGAATCCAGGTTCTGGTCCTGCTGCAGAGCTGTTGTGAGCCTATGAGAGGGCTCGTCTGTGACTCTAAGGCTTCTGAAAAAAAATGGGGGAGGAAGGTGGGAATTTCTACCTTATGGCTACTATGAAGATGAAGTAACATATGAGTATATAAAGCTCTTAGGACTGCCCATGGCACCTTATACAGGCTTAATAAATTGTTAGCTAAATTTATTTCTTCTTGTTGAACTTTCAGTATTGGTATTTATGACCATGTTTTAAAAATAACATTGTTTTAGCTTCTCTGTTTATAAAACTGTTACTGCAGAAAATTTGGAAAATGGAAGCAATATAAAGAAAAAAAAGAAACACATACAATCCCTCCACCTAACTATAACAACGGCTCTGTTTCAGAGTATTGAATATGTGCTGGATGCCCACATGCACACCTATATTTGGTAAGCTGGAAAATACCTATATACTGTTTTGTCTGTTTCATACTTTTCAAAAAGAAAAACTTTAACAGTTACATACATATATACACTTACCAGTAATATTTTTAAAAAAAGATTTTTATGGGACATATTTTTCAAAATGTTGTATCTAAAATACAAAACAATTATGCCCCTATCCTCCAGGACTGAGGCTGGAGACCTAAGCTCCCTCCCCCATCACAGTCCCACCCTTAAAACCCTATTTGGAGAGTTAATTATCTATGTGAAGTGCTTAACCTATTAGCCCTGAGAACACAAAGCAATAATCTGTGTTACTGAAATGTGTGGCTATTTGTTTTTTTTTGTTTGTTTGTTTTTTTAATGTTTCCCAATAAAAGAGAAGCTGCACAACAAACGAAAAATGTATTAAAGATGAGCTATGAAGTATATATTCCATTTCTTTCCCGTATCTTCAATAGAAGAACATGAAGATTAAATAACAACTTGCCAACAATTAGTATGTTACTCCATTGCTCAGTTTGTAAGACAGTGTACAAAAAATACAGTTCAATCTCCAAACATGAAAAGTTATTTGCCATCATCAAAGTTACTACAGAGGACCCTTTAAAATGCTACCACCTCTCTCACTGATTTTACAAACTTATGCTATTTTTAAAGATGCAATGACAGTCACTTTGTCTGGATCTAAATGGTTTAGGATACCAATACATTTCCCCGAAAACCCTAAGGTTTATACACTACTTCATATTTGGAAGATTTACTTCAAGCAATGAAAACGTAGGATGGCAGAAACAGTTATACTACTAAAATGGAATCAAATGATGTCAATTACATTTCAAATACACAGAGATAAAATATAGGGAACTAATTTCTTAAAATCAGAAAATAACTTTATTTCTGTATGTTACATGCTTTAGCTGGGGAAAGAGATACCCTAAACATATATTTATATATTTTTTTCTAAAAATGCTGTAATGTACTATATACAAAAGCATAAAAAAGAAGAAATAAAATTTAACGTTTTTTTTGATATCAATATCCTCAATATCTGTAGTACTAGGATACCGGGAAGCCATGGGCTAAGCCGGTAGGCTTGCCTTTACACCAAGGTTCAGGCTGCTCTGGTCTTACTGCTTCTCCCCTTGCCACCGGCTGTCACTTCTGGTTGCTATTAGAATACTTGCCTCTAAGGAAACAACACATATAAAGCGTTTAGCGTTGTCTGGCACATAGAAAGTGCTTAATAAATGTTTTTGTTTTTTTTTTTTTTATGATCACTCTCCTTCCTTCTAATTTGCTGCTTCTGACTGTTAAGGATAAAAAATAAGAACAGAAAACTTGTCAGAATTCTGTTTAAAGTCATAGTAAATATGCTCAAGTGGGGCCTTTTTCTCTGAATACAATGAACCAAACAACAAAAAATAATTTATTGAGGCTTTATTATGTGCCAGGCATTTTGCTAACTGCTTTATGTAAAGTATTTCATTTAATTCTCAATGTACTTAATAATGTAGGTACTATTATCATTGAGCCCAAGAAAAGCCAGTCACATTAAATAATTTTGTGAAGGTTACACGCAGCTACCGTGTTTCCCCCAAAAGAAGACCGGGTCTTATATTAATTTTGCTCCAACAATCTACATTTGTTTGTTTATTCATGTACAAAAATCTATATTTATTCAAACAGTCACATCTGGCTGACGATCTTAACTGGGGCTTATGTTTGGGGTAGGGCTTATATTACGAGCACCCTAAAAATCATGCTAGGGCTTATTTTCCAGTTAGGTCTTCTTTTCGGGGACACACGGTACTAAAAAGGCAGAATTGGTTTGAATAATTTTATTCCGAATTTTGTGGTTCTAACCATTGCTAAATTGTACTATATGAAGTGGCCCACTGTTTCTGGCTAAGCTCTAGATAGACTAGATAGAAACTTGTTAAATAAATATCCTTCTTAGTATGTTAGGTTTTAATGACATATTGGAAAACACATTCAGTGATTTTCTTTCCCCCCTGCCCAGCCATCTGCTGCACTAAGATAATGATAATCTGATTTCCTCCTGGGACAGCTCCTTCCCGCTTCTTAGTCCATGTGCTCCTGAAAGAGTTTCTTGTGCCTCAGTCCAGTAGTGAAACACTTGGCCTTGGTCCAGCCGCTCATGGCGTTCCCTCTTCTGGCCCAGATCAGGTTTATGGATGGGCATGTGACCTGCACAAAGCTCAGAAACAAGGAGGCTTTGCCTGGGGGTGGGGGGTGGGGGGTGGTGTGTGTGTGTGTGTGTGTGTATGTGTGTGTGTGCGCGCGCGCACACGTGCGCGCGCGTGTGTCTTGATCCTCTCTTTTGAAGGTGAAACTCAGAGGCTAGAAGGTCTGAAGTTCATGCTTCCATCTTGGTTTCACATGAAGTCTAAAACTGAAGCCAAATGACGTGAAGTCAAACCTGACAGAAGGACCAAGACCTCATAATATTGTTTGCATGTAAACTTAGTTGAGGCTGAACTAAGCCCTGCTCCTGGAGTTAGCAGCTTACATGGTCCTCTTGTTTGCTTAAGCCAGTTTGGTTGGGTCTTCTGCCCCTTGTAACCAGTCCTGCCTGAAATCCCTCACACAACAAAAAACAGTTTTTGTATTTTTCTCTCTCTAAGTCTCTAAGGCAGGGGCAGATGTCACCCTCGTCTGGCTACTATGTTTGCCATTTAGACTTGGTCTCAATGGTGCATGACAGACATTTGCCTGGCCTACTCTCCTAGTCCTGCTCTGGTTGTGCAGAATCTGACCCCAGCCCTGCTGACTTGGCCAAGTCAGGTACAGCCCTTCAATGAAAAAAAGAGTTTCTGATATTAAACAACTCATGTAGCTTAGATAAAATTCAAACACACCCCTTGCAAGTACAGTACTTACAGTAAGCAAACTAGAGGAACTCAGCGTATTCACCCAGTATTTATTCCACAAAAGTTCAAGCAATTTGCGATCCAAAGAGGATTTGAAATATGAGACTTCTAAGGCATAATATCTATGATACAAAAGCACAAATTTAGTAAATAAAAAACATATTCAACCACATCTTATAAAATTATGGCCGAATTGAAGTGAATTACATTTTATATCCAAACAGTCATGTTTTAGTTTTCAGTCCAACAGAAAAATAGGTAACCATGGTTTCCTTACTCTTTAGGGATATGGTTTCAAATCTTCTGCTTACTAAACTTTGTGTTATATTTCTTCCCCATGTAGAGCCCAAAAACTTCCAACAAGTTATCAACAAGCAAAACTTCTGAATGACGTATGTTTATCCATGTTATTGAGTTCATAAATTCTAGACAATAGCACAAAAGCTTAGTGAACTGCCTGTCTAGAGTCAACTATAATTTGTTAGGCTTTTAAAAATACAGAAAATAACATGTGGATTCCCCATTCCAATCTCCTATTTAGGGCCTACTGCTTTTTGGAAAAGTAAACTTTAAAGTAGATCCGTAAAGCACCTGAAAGAATTATCACTGCTTCCAAAGGTACCTGATTTATAATCAGGGGTAGCAAGAAATATTTGGTTAAATGTCTGGAAAACATATATTTTTTTAAAGTAATAAATATTTAAATATCTCACTAGGTTCTGCACATGAACGAATACAAAGAAACACAAGGGACTTCTTTACCTCATGGAGCTTACCGTTTATGTGGATGTGGTATGAATCCACGAAAAGCTAAATGGCATACGTTGACTAACAATATGTGATGCGATAAGGCATATATTAAAATGAATCACCTACCAATGAACTGTTAGGGATAGTGAGTGGTATTTGTGTTGATGGAACTGCCTGAGAAACGCCAGTGAGATCCCAGGCAGGATTCAGAGTAACCCCTCCATGAGCCTACGGTGTGGATATATTGAGAGCAAGGCTGGCATTAGGCTGAGCGCATACTGTCACAAAAGGAAAGCCATGAAAGGAGTAATAAGTGAATCAGTTTACCAGGACAGGTTACCAAGAACCGAAGAATCATGTGAGTGAAACCTAGAAAGCTATGTTGGGGTCTATGAAAGCTGTTGGTGGAGGACATTACATACAAAGCTAAGAAATGTAAACTTTATCTTCTGGGTACTTGAGATACATGGAAGGCATCTGAGCAGCACAGTGAGGAGGCTCCATGAAGCTCACATTCTAATGGGGTCAATAATAAGGAAGCAAAAACATACCAGATGGTGCCAAGTGCTAAGAAGGAAAAAGAGAACAGGGAAAGGGAACACAGAGTGACAAGAAGGTGCTATTTTAGATAGGGTGACCAATGATCATTCTTGGTTAAGGTGACCCTTAAACAGATAATGACTGGAGTAACGGGCCACATGGAAATAAGGAAGAATGTCCCAGGCAGAGGAAACAGCAAGTGCAGAGGCCCTAAGGCAGGAGGCTGCCTGGCACGTGACAAACTGTAAAGAGGCCACTGTGCTGGATGGGAGAGAGCAAAGGCTCAGCGACAGGACAGGAGCTCAGAGAGGCTGCAGGGGCCCGAACACAGAGGGCTGTGCAGCCCACAGGCAGGACTGGACATGGCATCCTTGCCGAGCTGGGAAGTCATTCTGAGGAGGAACAGGATTTGACTTACAAAAGACCGTTAAGGGGTGCTGGGCAGAAGCAGGAGGGCTAGTTAGAAGGCTCATGCTTTGGTTCAGGCTCCAGATGCTGCGGTTTGGAGCCAGGTGAGAAGAGTGGAGGTAAGCTATATTTAGAAGGCAGAGAAAACTGTCCTCCTTGGTTTCTTTAACACTTTTAAAAATCGAGATGTAATTCACATACCATCAGTCACTATTTTAAAGCAATATACAATTCAGTGGTTCTTAGTAGGGCTTCTTTAACTTTCAAAGTGAAAATGTTTAGGAAGAATTTTTGCTAAGTGGAACTTGGGTACTTTGAGGGTTGCAGACATGCTCGTGTCAGGCTGGCCCTGACTACAACTTCTTTCAGTATTACATTATTACAACTGTTCATTTCATTAACGGGCCAAGTATCTTATACATTGACAAAATGCTTATGGTTGTGTGAGACGCAAATAACATATTAAACAATTATTAATAAGAATCCAAACATTATTCTAAATTTGTATATTCTTACTATTATTTTAAAAAATATTATGAAACACATTTTGTCTGAAGCTTTTTTCTCATCTGTCAGGGACTTGGACTGAATCATCTTTTTGTGATGATTTCGGCATCAGGTACATTTTGAAATGACTTACTGTTTGCAGTGCACACCAAAGTCTTCTATCTTATTAAGTGGGATAGTCTGGTACTCAGAAGGTCCTTCATCAGGAGGTTTGTAACCCTAAATAAAAATGAAGAAAATAGAAGATTTTTTTAAAAAGAGGAAAAATATGTTTTATATGCAGCTTTCTATTTATAGAAACATTAATTATGGGGGGCCAAATATTGAACAGAAGTATTCTAATAAAATGTTATACTGCTTATATTCTCCCTCAACCCCACTTGGTGGCTAATGACTGGACTTGGCTTACAGATTCATTTTTCTTGTCCTTAGGTGATGTACACTTGTGTTAATATCTATTTTAGATTGCAAGGAAGGAAACAGATGTATTTAGCTTGTTTATCTGGTACCTGTCAGAAAGCCATGGGCACACAGAAACTTAATAACAAACAAAGGCTGCTTTTCTAATAAAATTAACAACATATAGAACAAATGTATCGTCTTTTGCTAAGGACAATTCGACTATTTTGTAAAAAGTATTAAATTGTTTAGGACAAAACAAGATACTACCCATTACATATCTTTAAAAATAGGTAAAAAATTTGGAATTAAAAGAATTACACAGGCTTATAATTTTAACAATTACCTTTGGGTATGTCCTGAAGGCTCCAAGATTCACTTTCCCTGCAGATATTGTTCTTGTTGGGTCAATCTACAAGAAAGACATATTTAGTATCTGATTATCCATCATTACATACTTCCATTTGTTTAAACATCATAAACTTAGAAATACATATGTACACATAACACACCATATACATATACTAATTAAAAGAACCAAATCATAGGAAAAAAAATAACCAAAATAGAGCCAGCCGAATGGCTTAGGTGGTTAAAAGTGTGAGCTCTCAGCAACAGGGTCACCGGTTCGATTCCCACATGGGCCAGTGAGACGCACCCAAGCTGAACTGCTGCTGAGCTGCCAACAGGTGGCAGGATGGCTCAGCTGGTGAGAGCATGTGCTCCTAACAATAAGGTTTCCAGTTTGACGTCTACATAGGATGGTGGGCTACGCCCACCTGAAACTAAGACTGAACACAGGACCTTGAGCTGAGCTGCTCCGCCCTCCACAGCTAAGATTGAAGGACAACTTAGCTGTTCCCCTTCCCCAATAAAATCTTAAAACAAAAAACAAAAAACACCAAACTAAAAAAGACCATAAAAGTTCAATAAAGTGGGTGAGTATAGAAATGTCTCCTTGTTAATTTAGAGGTTAGATCTCATTATTATACTATTTAAGAATATTATTTGAAGATTTGCTCATCTCTTTTTTAAGTTTTTGTCCTTTTAATAGATGAACAATTTCTACCTTCCTCACAGTAACCTGGATTGCATTTGGTAGACTGAACATAGAAAGAGCTGCTCTAGCAAGTCCTGATTTATGCAGTTCAATGAACACTGACTGAATGCCTACTATGTGCCAGGGACTGGTGCTGTGATCACCCTCTTCTTACAGAGTAGGGGAAGGGACACAGAGAGGTTAAATAACTTGTTCAAAGTCCCAGCTGCTAAGAGGTAGAATTCAGAGCCAAACCTAGACAGACTGACACCAGAGCCTTGCTCTTACCACACTGTTTTTATTTCTCCATATACTTGCTTTGGTAAATCTTCATGAAGAACTTAATTAAAACTGGTTGTAAAACTACTTACCACCACGGCTACGAATGGTTCCTGGAACTGTTGATTGAGCATCTGAGTACTGACATCAATCCCAGAAAGCCAGCAGCCATAGCCAGGGTGGCTATGATACCAGCCAATTGCATTTTCAAGGCGGCCAACCTAACGCATGAATAGGGCAAGTGAGCTTGAAGTTCCTGTCTAATCTTAGAGACACTTATCATTTGTCTGTTTACATAGTATTATGGTAAAATAATAGTAGGCAGAATAGTTTACAGTGTATGCTGCTTTCAAGTTACAAAATGTTTTAAATAGATAATATGTGCCCAAAGCACAAAATTAACAAGACACAAGTACTACAATATAAGGTTCTTTAGTTTCCTTCCCACTTCTTTCCCCTCAACTATCCAATTTCTCAGCCCAGATGTTACCACTAAACCCAGATGCTTACACACCTATCTTCCAGAGACATTCTTTGCATATAGATTCCTTGTATATATATAGATTGATAAAAACACACACAATGGCATACTACATACAGTGTTCTACACTTAGATTTTTCACTGAACAAAATATTCTGGGGTTTGTTCCATATTAGTAAATGTAAAGAGAATGACTTCTGTCTTAATTTTTTTAAAAAGCTGGCTAGCAGTTCACTGTATGGCTATGCCATAATTTATTTAATCAGTTTTATGCTCAGGAACATTTAGGTTATTTCCAAAGTTTTGATTTTAAACACAAATCTGATAATGAGTATGAGAATTAAAAAAATTTTTTTGAGCTATAATTGACATATAACATTATATTGTTCTGGTGTGCAACGTAATGATTTGATATGTATATGTTGCAAAATAATCACAATGAGCATTAATTAACATCCATCACCACACACAGTTACATATTTTTTTCTTGTGATAGGAACTTTTAAGATATACTCTTTTGAGTGAGAATTTAATTAAAAAAAAAATCCATGCTAATCTCCTATGTATTTTATATAGAAATTGTTGAAAATAACTTAAAATATAAACTTTCATATAAAGAGGATAGTTTTAAGTTTAGAAACTTGAAAGTCATCATGAGACTCTTTAACTTGCAGTGGCTAAACATTATAAAACAACATTTTTACCTGCTTGGCATTTTCTATATATGCGGCCATGTACTCGTAGGCAGCAGCCTGAGCATTTACTCGGGTTTCAGTGCCCTCTACAGGCAAAGCAAAACTGTCCATAATGATCATGGTTTCGCCATCCACCTTCCCCAGCATCAAGCCCATCACTTCCAGGTTGCCTCCCGATCTGGCATGCATCACCATTTTCAGTAGAGCCAATGCTGAGATTTTGCAGTACTTAAAGTAATGGTGGCTACAAAACAAAAGCACGGTGTAATTAACTTTCTTATATAAAGTACAATTTCAAGAGTTTGTGTGAAGATAATGAATATGTATTGAAGGAATTTACAGTGATGGGAGGAGGAGAAAAGAGTGTGGAATGTAGGAAAGGAAAAGGAAGTAGAAAAGGACAGAGTTCCTATAGGGGGATGGAAATGATAAACATGTCATAGTCCTGCCAAATATTTCCCTTTGGGGGAAGAGAAAAGTATGAAATCATTTTTTAATATGCTATTCAAATGGAACAGAGGTATTTACATGACCAGTTGAACAGACTTTTTCTCCATGAACTTTGGAATCACAAAATCTCTGATTCTGACTGGTTGGATGGTTGTGCCCAATTATTTTCAGGCCTATCTAACCTTCTGGCCTAGTGGTTAAGAATGTGGGTACTGACATCCATCTGCCTAGGTTTGAATCCTAGCACTGCCAAGTCCTAGTTGTGGCCTTGAGACAACCGCTTAATATCCATGCCTCAGTTTCCTCATCTGCAAATAGGGATATTTCATAAGCGTTTTTGTTAGGAGGAAATAAACTAAATGAAATAATGTACATAAAGTCCCTGACATATAGTAAACTTTTTAAATGCTAGGTATTATTAGCATTAATCTTTTATAGTACTCTCAAAGAACAGTGTGTGAGGCTTTTTTGTAGCATCAGTCTCAAAATTAAAACGTAGCCCTATTATCTTTAGTTCTATGATCACTATTTCAGAGTTTGTCATCTGTGGATGGAACTAAACTCTTGAATAAAATTACATTTTCCATCTCAGTGATGCAGCTCAAGACAGCTAGGATGAATATAATTAGAGCCACAATCAGACAGTGAGCAAAGCTGATAGTCTCCAAATATTTAAGAGGCTACATCAACCTAAAATGTACAGCCTGCTGTAGAAGCAAGCAGGCAGCCAGTCTGTATGGAGTGGTCAGTCAATGTCTCTGAGAAGCCTTTTGAAGATATTTGCCCTCAGATTTCAATCACTACGAAAAAACATGGAGACCTGGTTTTGGGAGTCAAGACATGAATTAAAATCTTGGCTCCTCCACTTACTGGGGGGGGGGAAAAAATCAAACAAACCACAGTTATTAATGTCCTATTACATACATTCTAGAACCTTTCAAATAGTTTTACATCACCAATAGATCTTATTTCCACTGTACAGATAAAAAAAAATGAACACGGATAAGTAAATTTCCCAGGGCCAAACAACTAATTAGTGACAGTAGTGAGATTTGATCTTAGGTCTATTGCCTCAGTGTGATCATGAAATTACTTATTTGTATTTGCTGACTTATTATTTGCAAAAAAGGAATGAAAATATAGAACTGGGTTGTCATCCTCAAGACATATGGAAATTCCTAGCTCAGTGTTCAGCCCATATTAAGAACTCAATAAACATGGCTGGATCTGAATACGGATAGTTCAAGCTTGCCTTGTAAAAAAACTGAGACAAATTCTTTTTATCTATTGAGAGATTGTGCTCTTTTTACTCTCTCCCTAACAAAATCTGCTCTCAGGCAAGGATAAATGCTGTGGGTAAGGAATCCTCAACCTGTCATCACTCACACAGACACAGGGATTTTGCTAAGGGGCAAAAATAAGCTCTATTGATGTAATTTCTAGTTTATGTGAACTGGTGAAGTAACATTTTGGGAGACTGGGAAGAGAGCCTCGTGTGTTTCTAAAATAATTACTAGCAGTCCAAAAACAATTATAGATCTCTAAAAGATGGCTCATAGTTAAGAGATTCTTGGGCTGGCTCAATTTCTGAAGACAGCTGCAGCCTCCAGTCTGGGATCCGCTGAAGCTCCCAACAAGGTGTATATCGAGATAGGTAGGGTTCAAGGCAGAGTGTGTGGCATATATTACAATATGGATGTTGAAAAGTGACACCACAAATCACCCTTGTCGTTTTCCTCTTCCATCCTTCAGAGGCAAACGTATTAAAGACACAGAAAGGGAAGATGAAGTAAGCCCCAGTGGAGAGGCTTAGGCTGTAGCTGAGAGTATAAAAGGTAGCCCAAAATTTCTCAGGTGCATATTCTTTCTCCTCCCTGTGCATGAAAAAAAACAAGCTCTCAGGGCCGGCCGAGTGGCTCAGTTGGTTATGAGCTCGCTCAAGAGTTTGAGCTCTGAGCAACAGCGGTTCAATGCCCGGCCTAGCTGAGCAGCCGCTGAGCTGCCAATTGGTAGCAGGATGGCTCAGCTAAAAAAACCAAACAAACAAAAAAAACAAACAAGCTCTCCATCCCCTTCAACTCCCACTCCCCCTGGGTCTCTTACCCTCCCGCCACCCCTTCCCTCCCCTGCGCTCGCCAGGGACCTCCTCACTCCTTAGTCCAGGGCTTCGCCGCCAGGATTTCTTGCTGCTGTTTCTTGTCGTATTTATAGATTTCATCGATACTCTGGGCTTCTTGCATGTTGTTGGCCAATTCCCAGGTTTTCTGGGCCATACCACTCCCGGACGCTGCCATCGCCGAGGAACCGGAGAAGTGGTCGCCTCCACAACCAAGACGCAACTTTATCTTGCTAGATTTCTGGGTGTGGGCTTCGGACCCTCCCCACCAAAGATGCAAACCCGCACTAGCCAGCCGAGGCAGCCATGACACCTAGAACCGGAAGTGAAGTTGGTCCAGACCATTCGGGGATGGAGGGGGCCCTTCGGAGAAGCGACGTTCTAAACAGCAGTTACATAACAATTAGAGACAGAGGAATCTTCTTGCGGCTTAAATGAGAACATATTATCTTGGAAAATTATATGTGTGAATTACGGCAAACTCAACGCTTGGATATGAGAATGGTATAGCCTTCCGCACCGGAAGAAGGGCATGTAACGGTATGCCAGAAACTGCAGTTGGCCTTCTTTGTTCGTACTGCGCAGGCTCAGTCTTCGCCATATTAAAAATGTGTAGATCCTTAAGCGGGGATTGGGGGAAAACCTGTTTTTATGTGGGAGTAGGTACCTTTAATGAAGTAGTTTATTGAAAGACTGAAAAATAAGGATGTCCTTGGGAAAACTGAGATATAAGTAGTTCTGGATGCTGGGTGAGAAAGAAACATGGCATCCTAATTTACTTACAGACGAATCACTGGATGCCTACAATCATGCCTTTTGGCGTGTTTGTAAAAATTAACGTCAACGTGACTTACTGGTGTTATGAAAATGTCTAGTACCCAGCTCTTATAGTTTACATTTTAATCTTCAGCATTGCTCCGTAGAAACCACCCGAGGTCGAATTAATCTCAACATCTTATTTTTTTCCCCCCAACAATTAATACTCTGTTTAATTATTTGCTTGTTTTACGTTTTTTTCTTTCCCCTCCCCCTGTCCCCCCCACAGCGCACTGGATTCTAAGTTCTAATAAAACACAGGGACCATGTCCGTGTTTCTTGTTTTATCCCTAACACCGAGCATAGATGTTCAACGCTTTTTTTCTTTTGCTGGGGGTGGGGGTCGGGAAAAGGGAGATGGGAGAAGAGCATCATAGCTCTACTCTTCCGCTTCAACTTTCTTTAGTCACCCTTGAAATTTTGCATATATGATCAGCATTGCCCCAAATGCTACCCCCGCCCCGATTTTTCTGCCTGGGAACTCCTATTAGTCTTTAAAAACAGCTCAGAGATCTCGACCATTTAATTTTTCTCCTCTCTCCAGTTATCATTCTTTCTAAGGTATCTCTAAGAGTCTGTTGGTGCTTCTTTAACTTACATCGCATTGTAATATATTGTTTACTCCAAAGTTTTTCTTTACACTGTAAGTTTCAGAGTGTAGGACACTCCAATTCCAGTACAGTGTGTGGCACCGTATTATAGAATCCACATCCCTGCCAGCTGTTTTGATAAATTGATTTCGAGTTGAGGAAAATTTGTCTTTAAAACTCTCTTAGGAAGGAATTTAGGATAGAGGACTCTTAGTTCTACTTTACATGGAGATTTCTTTTCTAGTGGTAGCACAGGGCCACTCAGTATTGGGGTAGAACTGAATATATTGAAGTTGGTAGTAAAAGCCCAGGGCAAAACGTTGATCAGAGGAGTGAGACCCTGGAGAGGTATGCCAACAGTTTTTCTCTCATGGCCACCCCTCCTTTTTCTTCTTTCCAGACCCTGATCCCAGGCCGGCTGGGACTCGGAGGGTTTGGAGCGGCTGGAATCAATTTAGCTCGGTTAATGGTTGCCATCATTTAACAGCCCCCAGGCGGGACAGGTGAACCAGGCGGGGGCGTGCCCAGCCTGGGTGCCCTGCGAGCGGCCGGGCGACTGTGCGACCTCCGGGGCTGCAGGGGGCGCCTCCGCCGCGCGGCCTTCCCCCGAGGCCCGGTAGGGGCGGGGCCGCGCTCGGCCGTTGGCTGAGGGAGGGCGGAGGGCTCGGCTTAAGAGGCGGAGCCCGCGCCAGGCGGCCGCCGCCACCACTTGGGATCGCGAAGATCGTCGCTAGAGCGCTGTGCGTCTCCCAGGACGCGAGCCCACTCTCCCGAGTAAGCGTTCGCTGGCCGCGGGTGGGGAGCCGGCCTGGCGGGGTGTGGCGGGAGGGGGTGTCCCGGGCCGGGGGTGGGGTACGTCGTGCCTAGGGGCGGAGGTCTCGTGGCGGCCGGGCTGACGGCGGCGGCCGGGTTACGGGGGTTCCCTGTGGGGGGAGCTCTCTTGGCTGCCGGACTCGGGGGGGTTGTCGGAGTTACGGGTCGTGGTTGGGGTGTTGTGGCAGCTGGGCCGGGGGCAGTGTCCGGGGTCCGGGTGACGGTCTCGCAGCAGCCCGGCTTGGGGCAGTGCCTGGTTCCCGGGGGCGGGGGTTCCCTGTGGGTGGGGGTCTCGCGGCTGCGGGGCAGGCCCGGGGGCGGTGCCCTGGTTACGCGGTCTCGACTCCCAGGGCCGCAGCCGCCTCGAGTGCCGTAGAGACCAGGTTGGTTGCCTGACAACGCGTTGACGCTTTCTAGGGAGGCCGCCACCCACAGCGTCCGGAGACTAGCTGTGTCTTCAGCCGGGCTCCGCTGTTACACTAAAGCCTTCCGAGCGTCTTTCCTCTTACTACGTGCTGGTTCATGGTTAACGTTTATTGAGTGCATGTGTGCCAGGCGCGGATCCCGGCGCTTTGCTTAGCGTGTAAAATTGATTTAATCACCCAGCCCTGGTGAGCTCTGTGCCGTTATCCTGGCTCCACCTGGCTTGTTGAGCTTGAACCGCTTGTAATTGCCTTGATTTGGGGATTGTTATCTGGGATTTGAATTCAGTTTTCAGTGTTAGCCATGGGTGTCATCTTTCGGGAGAGAGTGGCTCTCAAGATTATAGGGTTAAGATACTTAGTTTGGATTTCCGGGAAGACAAAATTCTAAAGTAAACCACCACCCAGCTTACAAACACCTCGGAAAATGCAAGAGCCTACCAGCAACCAAACATGAGTTTGTAAAAAGACAGTTATCCTCAGAGAGGTTCTATTTTAAGTGAAAGAATGGCTTCTCATGTTGACAAGCGAAAAGGAATCCCATGGCAACCAGTAAGATGCTGATTTGTTTTCTTGTATGTCATTCTTCTCCCTAGGAGGACACTGTTTTTTCTGGTGGTTAAATATCTGCTGAAATGCTTACCAGGGATGAAATTTGGGGTCTCCTACAGTACAGATGACCTAGAAGGTGGTTTTAGATAGGGTGATTTGAAACAGGATGCTTTCAGTACAGTTTTTCTTAAGTGAAGCTTTGAGACAAATGGAATTTAACTGTTGCAAACTTTGAGCAGATTCCAGATTACCTTTTTTAACATCATTCTGACTTACGTTCTAATTGCTTTCCTGAGTGGGAGACAAAGGTGTTTGAGCAAGTGTTGTGGCAATTTTGCATTACCCAAAGGCTATCTAATTTATGTTACTGTCTTTGGTCACCATTTATGATGTGTTCTTAACAGGTGCTAACAGACTTAATCGTGCTTTTTTATACAGGCATACCTGGGAGATATTGAGGGTTCAGTTCCAGACCACCTCAGTAAAGCCAGTTGTAATCTTTTTGCTGGTGGAGGGCCTTGCCTTCAATTTGTTAAAAATGCAACATCTGTGAAGTGCAGTACAGCAAAGTGTAACAAAACGAGGTATGTCTGTATTCACACTTGCTGTATCCTGACTCCCAACCTCCCTCTTGCCCCCAGCAACATGGTATTTACTTGTAAGCAAGTTTTAGGGAGAGTTGTCAACATTTGGGTGTGCCCATGGAAATAAGTTGCTCATGTGGCTGTCATCTGCCAGGTGAGCACCTTATATTCTGTAGAAAGATCTCTGGATGGGTGGGAAATGAGACACATTGCCCTGGTTCACTTCATCCCGCCCTCTTTCTTCTAAGGCTCTTTCGCAGGCTCCTCCTGGCACTGCACCCCCATATGTTATCACTCCCTGCCATTCTGTCATCCTGCTCTCCCATACTAGGCTCTCTTTTCTAGGCAACCTCTTTTCTTATAGCTTTAATGATTAAAAACTGCTAAATCTTTTTTTCTAGCCTGGGCTCTGTTCTGAATTCCAGACATATTTAAGATTGTTTTCTTGATACCTCCCCTGGATCTTTCTAGGTACCTCACCTTGAATTCCTAAGCTCCCGTCGGGCTAGACTGTGAGCCACTGTGACAGGGGTATTATCATGTCCAAATTCAAGGGCAAGGATCATCTTCTACTTTTTACTTCCCTAGCATCTAGAACAAACCCTTGCTTTTAGGAGGGAGTTACAGTAATACCTTGGTTTGCGAGCATAATTCATTCCAGAAACAACTCGTATTGCAAGACATCACTTGATTACCATGTTAAAATGTATTAGAAATGTTTGCTTATCTTGTGGAACACTCGCAAACCAAGTTACTTGCAATCCAAGGTTTTACTGTATTTTCCATTGCTCATACTTCGTAGTGGAGGGCGCATTTGCACTTCACTCAGGAGGGGAAAAGGATGGCAGCAACATTTTCCCCTTTCTTTGAGTTTGACGAAATTGGGAGAAGCATTCAGGCTTACTCAGTTGTTTCTGGGTCCTCTCTGCTGTTTAGATTTGCTTAAACTTAGCAGAATGAGTCTGTTCTGGCCTGCTTATATTTCTAGCTGTATGATAAGCATGAAAGGCCTAAGTTTAAGATTTAGAGATGTTGGTTTGGATTATGATAAGCAAGTATCTATTGGTGATTTAAATCCCAGTGTACTTTGGAGGCTTTTTTTTTTTAAAAAGGTGAGTACTGATGTATACAAAAACTAAGAAAATGCAACAAGAATTAATGAAACAGCAGTGATTTATTGATTTCTGTGTCAGGTGGTCCATACATTTTATATGCATCGTTTCATTTTTTTCTTGACTACTCTGGAGTAGATATTTCTGTTTAACAGATGAAGAAACTGAGGGGTAGAGAGGTTAAGGAACATACTTGAGGTCAAGTCCACATATAGTCAATCAGTGATGGAACTGGGTTTTAAAGTCAGGTCTTTCAATTCAACTGTTTTCTTGAAAACTGTTTATCATCTACATTCCATGTACACAACTCCTGGGAAAAACAAACAAACCCTGGTAATACCTTGAACAAAGTTGTAATTTTACATCGTAGAGTGAAGGAAGATGAAAAATCCCATTTAGGTTTCTTTCAGCTGATGGTTTTTGGACCTTAATCTTTAAATTACAAGTATTCTTCCTCTATTTTGTACTTAGGCTGTATGCATTAACTCAGTCTCTGATTCACTAAGTAATTCTTGAATAATTTTGTAGTTGAAATTGTTTTATGTAAGTTGTCATGTGCTTTTAAGAGTAAGAAAGAGAAAAGTGGCCCTGACAGCTAGAAGCTGCCAAGGCTTTGGTGTTGCTAGGAGCTGGCCTGAGAAAACTGCTTAGGCTCGGTGTTCTTCTGTGGAAGATAAACAATTGCGCAAAATATCAACATCACACGGGGCTGCTTTGTGTCCATGATGGATCGAGAGAAAAACAATACCACTCCATGTTGTGTCCAAACAGACAAAAGGTGAATGTTGTCCAAGCCACAAAATGCCAAATGTCCCCTCTAGCATGAGTGACTGCTGCCTCCACCAGTTGCAGCTTTAGCCTCAGATTTTTACGAAGATTTTACTAAGACATCCAATCATAGAATTAGCCTCACTTCCTGACAGCATCCAGCCCTGAGCAAAGCTCCACCTCCTCCAAATCACCTAACACAAGCCCAAATCCTATAGTAAGTTTTTTCTAATACCCTCTTACTAAAATACTCCAGAGTTCCCCAAGGTGAGCATCAGGGATGCATCTCCTGATGCAGTTCAGTAATGAACCCAACAAGTTTAACTACAGCAGTGTTCCTGGTGTTTTTTGTCTGGAGGGCATTGCCAGGAGAAAGCTTGGTAGTATCTTTGACTCTTCAGTTTAATAGTAGAGATATGTTCTAATCAGATTAGATAGTTGAACAAAATTAGAAATGATTAAACATAAATTTATATCTGATAAATCTCATGGTTTAGCTTTGGCATATGTTAACTCACTACCATTGTTTAAAAATGTGTTTTATTACTATGGTTTCTGTTGTGTAAAATCAGTTATAGAATTTCTAATTGATGCTAAATTATTGTAGTAAAGGGAAATTTATCCATAAATTCAAGAGGAGATATCTCTCAAAGTCTGATTAAACAGCTAAATGAACATGTTAAATTGATAATTGTTAACAGAATTATGTGGAGGCCTTAGTTCAGAATGAAAGAGACTTGTTACTTTTTTTTTTAAGATTAATGACATTTCTGCTTAAATTCTGTATAAAATCCTATAGAAAAATATATGTGTTATTTATATTATCACAGCATTATCTTTTATTTCTATCAGACATAAAATAATTAGGAAAATTAGGGGATTTTAATAATTTTTTTTTAAAGCATGAAAACGATTGTTTGCTGTTGAGCTGTTTTTAATTTTCATTAGGAAAAATCTTTTGAGACAAATAGCAAATTAAAAATGTCTAACCATACTAACTTTTGTTGGTTTGGAATATATTTTACTAAAGCCATAGTTTAAAATAAGTGTTCTTTTTGGAAGTAAATACAATAGAATGAAGTTTATATTATGTACCACTTAACTGATATAAGTTTCAACATATTTCTTTTAGCTTTCTTTTCTACAGTTTTACAAATTATCATTATTCCACAAACATTACATTCAGTGGATTTTAAAAATTTAACTCTGTTGCTTTTGATAATGCTGATTGGTTCTTTCTCGTATCTCTTTTTCTCCACAAATTATGTCGCCTTGGTTTTCTTTATATCCTTCTTTTAATTACTCCTCCTTTGTATTTTTTCTAGCTTCTGTTCTTCAGTCATCTCCTCAAGTGAACATTGCCCAGCATTTAAGTTTGGGTCATTTCTTTTCCCCCCTTCTGTGCTTATTTACCACAGATTCAACTATTATCTTTCA